>NC_135808.1:128186116-128398372 GCF_964213995.1 Mustelus asterias | reverse complement strand
ACCAAGCCTGAATCTTCCTTCTCAGGTGACATTCCTTCAAAAAGGAGTGCTTCCTGATGTCCTGGTCATATTTATCCCTCAATGAGGGTTTAAAAAGGGCTTACCTTGGTGGTTCAGCTTCATTGTTCCCAGGAGCAGGCTGAGGGTAAGAGAGTGGGTTTTCTGACTTTAATTAATTAATTATTTTTTCAGTTAATTTTGGGTTTAAAATCGGAGGTTTTTTTCAAAACCGGAAGTAGGGCCAGGAGAGGCCTGGGGAAGTTTTTGGAGGGTTTAAAAGCGCACCAAAGTATACAGCGGGCAGCATCGTAGCGGGCAGCAGAGTGAGTGGGAAGTTGAGTGAGCTGTCAGGGCTTTGGCTCACAGGGCTTGGACGAGCAGGGGTGAGTTTTTGTTTCCTTACATTCTTATTAACTTTTCACTGTCTTATTTGACATAAAGTGTCCAGTATGAGTGTGAAACCAGTGTGTTGTTCCCAGTGTAGGATGTGGGAGGTCCTGGAGGCATCTGGCCTCCCGGACATCCACATCTGTGAGGGGTGTGTCGAGCTGCGTTTCCTGAGGGACCGTGTTAGGGAGCTGGAACTGCAGCTCGAGGATCTTCGGCTGATGAGGGAGAATGAGGAGGTGATAGACAAGAGCTATCATCAGGTGGTCACACCAGGGCCACGGGAGGAGGCCAAGTGGGTGACGGCCAGGAAGGGTAAGGCTAGGGTGGTTGAGAGCACCCCGGTGGATTTGCCCCTGCACAACAAGTACTCCTGCTTGAGTACTGCTGGGGGGGACAGCCCGCCTGGGGGAAGCAGCAGTGGCCGTGTCTCCGCAGTGGAGTCCAGCCCTGTAACTCAGAGGGCTAAGGAAAAGAGGAGGAAGGCGGTATTAATCGGGGACTCGATGGTGAAGGGGACAGACAGGCGTTTCTGCGGAGGTAGGCAGGATTCTCGCATGGTGGTCTGCCTCCCTGGGGCCGGGATCCAGGATGTCGCTAGTCGCATCCCGGAAATCCTGAGGTGGGAGGGAGAGGAGCCTGAGGTAGCGGTACATATTGGTACTGCTGATGTGGGTAGGAAGGGAGAAGGGGTCATGAAAAGGGAGTACAGGGAATTAGGGAGACAGCTGAGAAAGAGGAAAGCAAAGGTGGTAATCTCAGGATTACTGCCTGTGCCACGGGAAGGTGAGGGCAGGAATGGAGTGAGGTGGAAGATGAATGTGTGGCTGAGGGACTGGTGCAGGGGGCAGGGATTCAGGTTCCTGGACCATTGGGACCTCTTTAGGGGCAGGGGTGATCTGTATACAAAAAACGGGTGGAACTTGAGTCACAGGGGGACCAATATCCTGGCCGGTAGGTTGGCTAAGGCTACTGGGGAGAATTTAAACTAGATAGGTTGGGGGGAGGGGAGCTAGAAGAGTTGACTAGGATCAAGGAACTAATTGATGGGGGGGGGAGGATGCAGGGGTAAGGGGAATTACAAAATTAATGGTAGAGGAGAGGGTGCAAGTGAATGAAGACGGTAATTTAGATAAGGGAGTAGAGGGAGAGGGTGTTCGCGACTCATCAAAGCGGGTCCAGATAAAAGCTGGAATAAGGACACTTTGCCTGAATGCACGAAGCATTCGGAACAAGGTAAATGAGTTGATGGTGCAGATCAGCACAAGTGGGTACGATCTCGTGGCCATTACAGAAACGTGGCTGAAAGGTGACCAGGACTGGGAGATGAATATCCAGGGGTATCAGGCGTTTAGGAAGAATAGACAGGAAGGAAAAGGTGGTGGGGTCGCGCTATTAATAAGAGATAATATCAGGGTAGTACTGAGGGATGACATAGGCTCTGAGGAACAAAACGTGGAATCATTATGGGTAGAGATGAGGAATAGTAGAGGGAGAAAGACACTAGTAGGTGTGGTATATAGGCCCCCAAATAATAATGTTGAGGTAGGGAGGGCTATAAACAAGCAGATAAGGGGTGCGTGTAAAAACGGAACGGCAATAATCATGGGGGACTTCAACATGCACATTGACTGGCAGACTCAAGTCGGTAAGGGTGGAATGGAGGAAGAGTTCTTAGAATGCTGTCGGGATAGTTTCCTTGAACAGCATGTTACGGAACCGACGAGGGAACGAGCTATTTTGGATCTGGTATTGTGTAACGAGGTAGGTAGAATTAAGGATCTTATTGTGAAGGACCCTCTTGGGTCTAGTGACCACAATATGGTCGAATTTCTGATTCAGATGGAAGAGGAGAAAGTTTGGTCCCAAACCAGTGTCCTCTGTTTGAACAGAGGGAAATATGATAGGATGAGGGATGAATTGGCTAAGGTAGACTGGGAGAGCAGGCTGGCAGGTAGGATAGCTGAGGAACAGTGGAGGATTTTTAAGGAGATCCTTTTCAGTTCTCAGCAAAAATATATTCCAGCAAAAAACAAGGATTGTAAGAAAAGGGAGAACCAGCCGTGGATAACGAAGGAAATAAAGGAGAGTATTAAAATAAAAACAGCTGCGTACAGAGTGGCCAAAAATAGTGGAGAAACAAGTGATTGGGAAAAATTTAAGAAACAACAAAGAGAGACTAAGAAAGCGATAAAGAAAGGAAGGATAGACTATGAAGCTAGGCTAGCAACTAATATAAAAAATGATAGTAAAAGTTTTTATAAATATATAAAAAGGAATAGAGTGGCTAGAGTGAATGTTGGACCCTTGGAGGAAGAGAGGGGGGAGTTAATAGTGGGAAATGAGGATATGGCTGAGTCTTTAAATAAGTTTTTTGTGTCGGTCTTCACGGTGGAGGACACAAATAGTTTGCCAAATATTAACGATAGAGGGTTGGCAGCAGGAGAAATACTTAATACAATTAATGTTACCAGAGAGGCAGTGCTGGGTAGACTAATGGGACTGAAGGTGGACAAGTCCCCGGGTACGGATGGAATGCATCCCAGGGTATTGAAAGAAATGTCAGAGGTAATAGTGGATGCGTTAGTGATTATTTATCAAAACTCGTTGCATTCTGGGGTAGTGCCGGTTGATTGGAAAACGGCTAATGTTACGCCGCTGTTTAAAAAAGGAAGGAGACAAATGGCGGGAAACTATAGGCCGGTCAGCTTAACGTCGGTAGTAGGGAAAATGCTGGAATCCATTATTAAAGAGGAGATAGCAGGGCATCTGGATAGAAATGGTTCGATCAATCAGACGCAGCATGGATTCATGAGGGGAAAGTCGTGCTTGACGAACATGTTGGATTTTTATGAAGATGTGACTAGGGCGGTTGATGGAGGAGAACCGGTGGATGCGGTGTTTTTGGATTTCCAAAAGGCGTTTGATAAGGTGCCCCATAAAAGGCTGCTGAAGAAGATTAGGGCACACGGAGTTGGGGGTAGTGTGTTAAAGTGGATTGGGGACTGGCTATCCGACAGGAAGCAAAGAGTCGGAATAAATGGGTGTTTTTCCGGTTGGAGGAAGGTAACTAGTGGCGTGCCGCAGGGATCGGTACTCGGGCCGCAACTGTTTACCATTTATATAGATGATCTGGAGGAGGGGACGGAGTGTAGGGTAACGAAGTTTGCAGACGACACAAAGATAAGTGGAAAAGTGAATGGTGTGGAGGACGGAGAAGATCTGCAGAGAGATTTGGACAGGCTGAGTGAGTGGGCGAGGATATGGCAAATGGAGTATAACGTTGATAAATGCGAGGTTATACACTTTGGAGGAAATAATAACAAATGGGATTACTATCTCAATGGAAACAAATTAAAACATGCTACCGTGCAAAGGGACCTGGGGGTCCTTGTGCATGAGACGCAAAAGCCCAGTCTGCAGGTACAACAGGTGGTCAAGAAGGCAAATGGGATGTTGGCCTATATTGCGAGGGGGATAAAATATAAAAGCAGGGATGTCTTGATGCACCTGTACAGGGCATTGGTGAGGCCGCAGCTGGAATACTGTGTGCAGTATTGGTCCCCTTATATGAGGAAGGATATATTGGCATTGGAGGGAGTGCAGAGAAGGTTCACCAGGTTGATACCGGAGATGAGGGGTTTGGATTATGAAGAAAGGCTGAGGAGATTGGGTTTGTACTCGTTGGAGTTTAGAAGGATGAGGGGGGATCTTATGGAGACTTATAAGATAATGCGGGGGCTGGATAGGGTGGAGGCGGAGAGATTCTTTCCACTTAGTAAGGAAGTTAAAACTAGAGGACACAGCCTCAAAATAAAGGGGGGTCGGTTTAAGACAGAGTTGAGGAGGAACTTCTTCTCCCAGAGGGTGGTGAATCTCTGGAATTCTCTGCCCACTGAGGTGGTGGAGGCTACCTCGCTGAATATGTTTAAAGCGCAGATGGATGGATTCCTGATCGGTAAGGGAATTAAGGGTTATGGGGATCAGGCGGGTAAGTGGTACTGATCCACGTCAGATCAGCCATGATCTTATTGAATGGCGGGGCAGGCTCGAGGGGCTAGATGGCCTACTCCTGCTCCTATTTCTTATGTTCTTATGACGACCATCTGAAACTGCTTATCTGATCATTATCTCATTGTTGTTTGTGGGAGTTAGTTTTGCACAAACAGGCTCTGGTGTTTCCAGCTTAAAACTGTGACTGCACTTCCAATTAACTATAAAGAGCTTTGGGATGGCCCAAGGATGGATAAATTGCTACATAAATGGAAGGTTTCATTCTATTTCTTATTGTATAACCTTGATGCCTTGAGAGGTTATTTCTTTGTGTTCTAAGGCAATGTTGCTGCCTCTTTACAAGTATTTTGCTTCAGATATTGGAAATTAGAGCAACTCTCACATGTTTTTGCAATTGGGCGTTGCTGGCTGGATCAGCATTTATTGCCCATCCCTGAGGGCATTGCAGTGGCTCTGGAGTCACATGTAGCCAGATGGGTAAAGGCGGCAGATTTCCTTCCCTAAGGGTCATTGGTGAACCAGATGGGTTTTTATGACAATCAACAATGATCATCATTAGGCTTTTAATTCCAGATTTTTAACTGAATTCAAATTTTACCATCTGCTGTGGTGGGATTTGAACACAGGTTCTCAGGGCATTACCTTAATTTTCTGGATTACTAGCCCAGTGACAATATCACTACACCGCGGCCTCCCATGCACAAAACAATTCTACACTTTAATACTCTCTCACTTCTCTCCGACTCTCCCTTCTCAAACCCCAACAACATCTCACATCTGTTCAAGCCATATGGTGTTATTCATTCCTTTGATCAGATAATGATGATATAACACAGCAGCCTGGGACTTCTTCCTTGACTTCAAGCCAATCCAACTGAGACACCTCCCACAAAAGTCCAGGCCTCCCACAAGAAAGTCAACTTGCTCCGAGTGAAGTCTCCCTCTAGTTCTCTAAAACCCTCGATGCTTCAGGATTCAGGCAGACCTCATTGATGAACCAGTCGGTGTCTGATAGGCTAAAGCAGGATAGAATAGACCAGAGAAGCTACATACACTTGTGGGAAAGTCCAAAACTGTTATTGACTCAAGCTGTGAATGAAGTGTTCAAAAAATAATTTAGCTTAATTCAGAATTAGTACAAACCCTTACAGGGAAAGGGTTAGCAAGTAAAACAGCCGTTGTCGCTGAAAACCTAAGGAAAGCACATGTAAAACTGCAAAGAATGCTGCAGTTCTAGAGGATTGAAACAGTCTGCTTCAGGCACATTCAATGGAGGAAAGGGTCTTCCATTTAAGACATAAAAGTGGAGGAATTTCTTCTCTCAGGGGGTAGTGAATGTGTGGAATTCTTTACAGTAGAGAGGAGTAGTGGCTGGGTCGTTCAGTATGTCCAAAGCTGATTTTTAATCAGGAAGGGAATCAAGGGTTACGGGGATAAGGCGGGAAAGTGGAGTTGATGGTTATCACATCAGTCATTCCATTAAAAAGGATCTTTCTTAAAAAAAGTTTTGTGTTGCTCACCCTCAGAATGATAGAGGAACACTCAAAGAAATGAGTAACATTGGAAAATGAAAGGTGGAGGTATGTGTTTTTCCTTCAGACAATCATGAAGGTGTAAAATTTAGAGATGGTATTTGGAGGCCATGGGAAATAAATCTGTTGATTATTGAACAGGGAAGTGGGCATTCAAGTGATTTCATGTGTTTGAGGGGAGCAGCACGTGGAACTGTCAGTTTACAACCCAATCACTTTCATTCCATAAAACCAGCATTTCCGGTAAAATTACATCGCGTAAATTCAGGATTTTACTGTATTTGAACCTGGGACCTACCGGTCTTCAGGTCTCACTTGGCCATGATCACAGTGCAATGACTCTATAAGACCATAAGATGCAGGAGCAGAAGTAAGCCATTTGGCCCATCAGGACTGCTCCACCATTCATAGAATCATAGGCCGGAACTCTACCACCTCGCCTGCCACGGAATTGGCATGGGCGAGAGTCCGACGACGGAAATCTCCGTTGACCTCGGGCAGGAATTTCTGGTCTTGCCCGAGCGTGGCTGTAAAATCCTGCCCTTGTGTCAGAGGTTTACAGCATGGAAACAAGCCCTTCGCCCCAACTATTCATGTTACCCTTTTTTATCACTAAGTTAGTCCCAATTGTTCGTGTTTGGCCCATATCCCTCTATACCCATCTTACCCACGTAACTGTCTCAATGTTTTTTAAAAGACAAAATTGTACCCGCCTCTACTACTACCTCTGCCAGCTTGTTCCAGACACTCACCACCCTCTGTGTGAAAAAATTGCCCCTCTGGAAGCCTTTTGTATCTCTCCTCTCTCACCTTAAACCTATGCCCTCTAGTTTTAGACTCCTCTACCTTCGGGAAGAGATATTGCCTATCTAGTTGATCTATGCCGCTCATTATTTTGTAGACCTCTATAAGATCACCCTTAAGCCTCCTACGCTCCAGGGAAAAAAATCCCATTCTATCCAACCTCTCCTTATAACTCAAACCATCAAGCCCTGGTAGCATCCTAGTAAATCTTTTCTGCACTCTTTCTAGTTTAATAATATCCTTTCTATAATAGGGTGACCAGAACTGTACATAGTATTCCAAGTGTGACCTTACCAATGTCTTGTACAACTTCAACAAGACGTCCCAACTCCTATATTCAATGTTCTGACCAATGGCACCAAGCATGCTGAATGCCTTCTTCACCACCCTGTTCACCTGTGATTCCACTTTCAAGGAGCTATGAACATGTACCCCTAGATCTCTTTGTTCTGTAACTCTCCCCAACGCCCTAACATTAATTGAGTAGTTCCTGCCCTACTTCGATCGACCAAAATATATCATCTCGCATTTATCTAAATTAAACTCTATCTGCCATTCATCAGCCCACTGGCCCAATTGATCAAGTTCCCATTGCAATCCGAGATAACCTTCTTCACTGTCCACTTTGCCACCAATCTTGGTGTCATCTGCAAATTTACTAACCATGCCTCCTAAATTCTCATCCAAATCATTCATATAAATGACAAATGACAGTGGACTCAGCATCGATCCTTGAGGCACACCGTTGGTCACAGGCCTCCAGTTTGAAAAACAACCCTCTGTCTTCTGTCATCAAAGTAAGAAGTTTAACAACACCAGGTTAAAGTCCAACAGGTTTATTTGGTAGCAAAAGCCACACAAGCTTTCGGAGCTCTAAGCCCCTTCTTCAGGTGAGTGGGAATTCTGTTCACAAACAGAGCTTATAAAGACACAGACTCAATTTACATGAATAATGGTTGGAATGCGAATACTTACAACTAATCAAGTCTTTATTAGACTTGAAAGACTAAAGACTTGATTAGTTGTAAGTATTCGCATTCCAACCATTATTCATGTAAATTGAGTCTGTGTCTTTATAAGCTCTGTTTGTGAACAGAATTCCCACTCACCTGAAGAAGGGGCTTAGAGCTCCGAAAGCTTGTGTGGCTTTTGCTACCAAATAAACCTGTTGGACTTTAACCTGGTGTTGTTAAACTTCTTACTGTGTTTACCCCAGTCCAACGCCGGCATCTCCACATCGTTCTGTCATCAAGCCAATTTTGTATCCATTTGGCTACCTCACCCTGGATCCTGTGAGGTTTCACCTTACGCAACAACCTACCATGCGGTACTTTGTCAAAAGCCTTGCTTAAGTCCATGTGGACAACATCGACTGCATTGCCCTCATCTACCTTTTTGGTTACCCCTTCAAAAAATTTCATCAGGTCCCAGGAATTGATCTACCTTCCAGCACCTCCTTCTCTGTAATATGAGGTGAGATTGAGTAAACTAGGGTTGTTCTCCCTGGAAAGACAGAGGTTGAGGGGTGACCTAATAGAAGTTTATAAAATTATGAAGGGCATAGATAGGGTGAACAGTTGGAAGCTTTTTCCCAGGTCAGAAATGACAAACACAAGGGGTCACAAGTTCAAGGTAAGGGGGGGCAAGGTTCAATACAGATATGCGGGGGACGTATTTTACACAGAGGGTGGTGGGGGCCTGGAATGCACTGCCAAGCAAGGTGGTTGAGGCAGAGACGCTAGGATCATTTAAGACTTATCTAGATAGCCACATGAACAGACTGGGAATAGAGGGATACAAACGGATGGTCTCGTTAGGAACACATGATCGGTGTAGGCTTGGAGGGCCGAAGGGCCTGTTCCTGTGCTGTATTGTTCTTTGTTCCTCAAGACACCACTATTTATTTCCCCAAGTTCCCTAACATCCATGCCTTTCTCAACAGTAAATACTGATAAGAAATATTCATTTAGGATCTCACCCATCTCTTGTGGTACCATACATCACTGACCTTGTTGATCCTTAAGAGGCCCTATTCTCTCCCTAGTTACTCTTTTGCCCTTTATGTATTTGTGGAAGCTCTTTGGATTCTCCTTTGCCTTATCTGCCAGAGCAATCTCGTGTCCCCTTTTTGCCTTCCTGATTTCTCTCTTAACTCTACTCCTGCACCCCCTATACTCTTCAAGGGATTCACTCAATCCCAGCTGCCTATGCACGTCATATACCCCCGTCTTCTTCTTGACCAGGGTCTCAATATCCCGAGTCATCCAGGGTTCCCTACTTCTACCAGCCTTGCCCTTCACTCTAAAAACAATGTGCTTATCTTGAACCCTGGTTGACACACTTTTGAAAGCCTACAACTTACCAGACATCCCTTTGCCTTCCCACAGACTCCTTCAATTAACATTTGAAAGTTCCTGTCTAATACCATCAAAATTGGCCTTGCCCCAATTTAGAATTTTAACTTTTGGGCCAGACCTATCATTCTCCATAGCTATCTTAAAACTCATGGAATTATGGTCACTGGTCCCAAAGTGACCCCTCACGAACACTTCTGTCACCTGTCCTTCCTTATTTCCCAAGAGGAGGTCAAGTTTTGCCCCCTCTCTAGTTGGGCCATCCACATACTGAATGAGAAATTCCTCCTGAATACACTGAACAAATTTCTCTCCATCCAACCCTCTAATACTATGGCTGTCCCAGTCAATGTTGGGGAAGTTAAAGTCCCCTACTGTTACCATCCTATTTTTCTTGGAGTTATCAGTAATCTCCTTATATATTTGTTTCTCAAATTCCCACTGACTATTTGAGGGCCTATAGTGCAATCCTATCAAAGTGATGTCCCCCTTCTTATTTTTCTGATCTACCCATATAGATTCAGTGGGCAAACCTTCAGAACTATCCCCTCTCAGTACTGCCATGATGTTCTCCCTAATCAAAAACGCAACACCCCCTCCTCTCTTACCTCATGTTCTGTCCTTCCGATATAGCATCTGTACCCTGGAACATTGAGCTGCCAGTCCTGTCTCTCCCTTAGCCATGTTTCAGTAAAAGCTATAATAACCCAGTCCCATGGACCCATCCATGCTTGAATTCATCTGCCTTGCCATAAGGCCTCTTGCATTGAAATAAATGCAGTTTAATCTGGACTTCCCTTGCTCTCTACCCTGCTCTTGCCTGACCTGTCTAGCGCTAGGATTAATGATACTGCCTTTACCATTTAACATGCTCTCTTTAACTTCCATGCTGTCTTCAATCTTCTCTTCTGTCTCCCGACTGCTTTGGGTCCCACCCATTCAATGAGATCACGACTGATCTGACGTGATAATCCTCAACTCCACTTTCCTGCCTTATCCCCATAACCCTTGATTCCCTTACTGATTAAAAATCTGTCTGTCTCAGTCTTGAACACACTTAACGACCCAGCCTCTACAGCCCTCTGCAGTAAAGAATTCCACAGATTCACTACACTCTGAGAGAAGAAATTCCTTCTCATCTCTGTTTTAAATAGGCGACCCCTTACTCTATTGTGTGCATGGAGCAACTGATCCCAATACGAGGAGATCTATTGATGAGTAAGCCTCACATAAAGATGAAAAGACTGCTGGTGACCTTGCTGGAAGCCAAATCCACAGGGTTCAAGAAACATTGGAACATAGAAACTAGAAGCAAGAGTAGGCCATTCAACCCTTCGGACCTGCTCCACTATTCAAGTTGATCATCAAATTCCATATCCTGATTCCCCCCTTGCCCCCACCAATATCCCTTGATCCCTTTAGCCCCAAGAAAGAAGAGTAAAATAAGTTAGGATAAGTCACCTTCAACTACAGTAAGACTTTTTGCATGCGAGACTCAATGTTGAATTCTGAAGTGTTAAAAAAACA
Organism: Mustelus asterias; assembly: GCF_964213995.1. Classification (NCBI taxonomy): domain Eukaryota; kingdom Metazoa; phylum Chordata; class Chondrichthyes; order Carcharhiniformes; family Triakidae; genus Mustelus; species Mustelus asterias. Next base: position 128,387,754 of record NC_135808.1, on the reverse strand, counting down.
TTTTGTTTGAAGGAATGGAGTACAGGCAGACCTCAAATCTTTGATCAGGAACTAATGAGGATATTGGAATTCTGGGATCACATACACTTTTAGCTGTCTTCTTCTCAACTTTAGAAAAATTATAACGACTTCAAAGTAAAACAAGTCCATTTAGTAGCTTTGCTATGTCAACAAGAGTGAGTTGCAGGTTTAATTTTATCTTAAGTTAATACAGTGCAAGTCATCAAATTGCGATGTGGGTCATCTTGACGTAGCAATATTGGCAGCTCAGGATTGAGGCCCAGCTAAATATTTATTCTTTGCTGCCTTCCAGTTTTAGTTTCCCATGCGGTTATTTAAGAAGCAAAGAATTAACTCACAGTTATATAAGCACCTCATTGCACCTTCAGGATATCCCAGAGCCTGTCCGAACCATTACTGGAATGTAGACAAGCAATTGCACTAAGCAAGATCACCATAAACAGCAAAAGGAATAAACAGCTGGTTTAGTTGTTTTTGCTGCTGGTGTTTGGCGAACTCAGTTTCCAGATGTATCACAGCTTGCTATGGCTCCTGCTCTATCCAAGACTGCACAAAACTACAAAAGGTCGTGAATGTAGCCCAATCCATCACGCAAACCAGCCTCCCATCCATTGACTCTGTCTACACTTCCCGCTGCCTCGGAAAAGCAGCCAGCATAATCAAGGACCCCACGCACCCTGGACATTCTCTCTTCCACCTTCTTCCATCAGGAAAAAGATGCAAAAGTCTGAGGTCACGTACCAACCGACTCAAGAACAGCTTCTTCCCTGCTGCAGTCCAGACTTTTGAATGGACCTACCTCGCATTAAGTTGATCTTTTCTACACCCCAGCTATGACTGTAACACTACATTCTGCACTCTCTCCTTTCCTTCTCTATGAACGGTATGCTTTGTCAGTATAGCGCTCAAGAAACAATACTTCACTGTATACTAATACATGTGACAATAATAAATCAAATCAAAAAGTTGACTCTTAACTGCCCAGACACAGTCTAGCACTCAGCTATATTATCTGTCGCGACCAGCACCTCAACAAGACAGTCCAGCATCACATTTTCAAAGCAACTGGAGATGTGCAATAAATGACAGTCTTGCTGCTGATACTCATGCCCTGAGAGTGGAAATGCCACAGGAATGGACGAATATTGACCAGGACAACTTTAAGCTTATCTTTTCTCTGATTGGAGAGACAGAGCCTCAGTTTCACATCTCTACCCACAGGAGAGCAGCCGGGACTTTGTTCACCGTTCTACAGGTTTGGAGCGGCGTGAACCAGCCGAAGAGACAACGCCAGGGTCGCACAGGCAAGGGAGGTAGAGGGACATGCCCTGGCAGTGCTGAGGGGCAGTGCTGGGGAACTCCCACTGGGGATCTCCATGGTGGGGGGTCCCATATCAATGAGGCAGTCCCCGTGTGTGTGTGTGTGTGTGTGTGTGTGTGTGTGTGTGTGTGTGTGTGTGTGTGATTTCCCATGTGCTTGGGGGGGGTCCATGTGTGCATGTGGAGGGTTTAGTCCTGTGTAATGGTGGAGTGGTGCCCCATATGTACCTGGGTAGGTCTCCATGATTGTGGAGGAGTCGAGGGGGGTGGGGGGGATGAATTTAGAATCATAGAGGTACACAGCACAGAAAAAGGCCCTTCAGCCCATCGCATCTGCACCAGTGAAAGACATACCACCCAACTATTCTAATCCCATTTTCCACCAATTGGCCCATAGCTTTGTATGCTTTGGCATCACAAGTGCACATCTAAATATTTCTTAAATGTTAACAAGGTCTCTGCTTCCACCACCCTTTCAAACAGTGAATTCCAGGCTCCCACCGCCCTCTGGGTGAAAAATCTTTCCTTCTCATCCCCTCTAAACCTCCTGCCCTTTACCTTAAATCTATGCCCCTTGGTCATTGAAACCTCCACCAAGGGGAAATGTTTCTTCCTGTCTATAAATGTCCCTCATAATTTTATTCATCTCAGTCATGTTCCCCCTGATTCTCCTCTGCTCCAAGGAAAACAACCCCAGTCTATCCAATCTTTCTTCACAACTAAAACTCTCCAGCCCAGGCAGCGCGTTCTTCATTTGTTTGTTACTGGAGATTGGGGCACCCTTTAAAAATGGTGCCCTGACCTCTGGAATACCGACATTGCCAGCTCTTTCAGGCCCTGTCTCGCCAGCATGGTGGCGAGGGGCACACCTCCAGGAGATTTTCCATCTGCTTGCTGGACAACGTGGAAAGACAAGTCATCTGTGCAGCCGGCGAGCGACACGTCGCTTCTCTCGCCCGGTCCAGCACACAGAGGAGCAAGTGGAAAATTCCGCAAAACATCTCCAGCAGTCCATTGCAGTGTTAACCTAGCTTCTGTGTTGCAAGACCGAGTGAAGGGCTTGAACCCCCAATCTGCCAACAAACAATAAATGTTTTAAAAACAGGAGCTGAGCTGAGCCTACGATACATTCTGTATTTGTTCACTCATCGAGTTTCATGTAAAGCTATTCCTTGTTTTTTGGGACATCAGTGTAAATAACAATGCAACTTATATTTACACAGCACTTTTTAAAAATTCATTCAGGACATGGGCGTCACTGGCTGGGCACGGCAGTTATTGCCCACCCCTAACTGCCCTCCACTTCAGAAGGCATTTGAGAGTCAGCCATTACTCTGGAGTCACATGTAGGCCAGACCGGGTAAGGACAGCAGATTTCCATCCCTAAAGGGCATTAGTGATCCAGATGGGTCTTTACAACAATCGACAATGGTTTCATGGTCATCATTAGACTTGTAATTCGAGCTTTTTATTGGATTTAACTTTCACCATCTGCCATGGCGAGATTTGAACACAGGTCCCTGGATCTTGTCCTGGGTCTCTGGATTACAAGTCCAGTGACAAAGGCACTATGCCACTGCCTCCCTTGATTAATGTAACAAAGCACCCCAAGTCACTTCACAGGTGCATCACGAAACAAAAACATGTATTTCCTGTTCCTGTTGCTCTGAGAATGTGGAAATGGTTTTGAGGGGTTTGCTGGGCCACTTCAGAGCCAAGAGTGAAGAGCCACGCACATTGGCATGGAGTTAGATGTAGGCCCAAACAGGGTAAGGATAACGGCTTTCGTTATTCCGTAAGTTTTAAGGGACTTGTGGATAAGGGCAAGAGTGATCCTCAGGCACAGGTGTTAAATTGGGGGAAGACTAACTACAACAACATTAGGCAGGATCTGGAGAGTGTAGACTGGGGCAGGCTGTTGAGGGTAAATCAACACCCAACATGTGAGAGTCTTTCAAATGTCAGTTGATTGGAATTCAGGACTAGCATGTACCTGTGAGGATGAAGGATAAGTATGGCAAGTATTGGGATAACGAGGGATATTATGAGCCTTGCCAAAAAGAAAAAGGAAGCGTTCATAAGACCTAAAAGGCTTAGGACAGATGAAGCCCTTGAAGAATATTAAAAAAGTAGGAACTTAAGGAAGCAATTAGGGGGGGCTAATGGGGGCATGAAAAGTTCTTGGCAAACAAGATTAGGAAAATCCTAAGGCATTTTATATGTATGTAAAGAGCAAAAGTGTAGCCAGGGAAAGGGTTGGTTCACTCAAAGATAGTGGAGAGAATCTGTGCATGGAACCAGAGGAAATGGGCGAGATACTAAATGAATACTTTGCCTCAGTATTCACCAAAAAGGACTTGGTGGATGAGGAGCCTAGGGTCGGGTGTGTAGATATTCTGGGTTATGTCGATGTCAAAAAGGAGGAGGTGTTGGGCATCTTAAAAAGCATTAAAGTAGATAGGTCCCCAGGACCTGATGGGACCTACCCCAGAATACTGAGGGAGGCAAGGGAGGAAATTGCTGGGGCCTTGACAGAAATCTTTGTGTCCTCATTGGCTACAGGCAAAGTTCCAGAGGATTGGAGGATAGCCAATGTTGTTCCATTGTTTAAGAAGGGCAGCTGGGATTATCCTGGAAATTATAGGCCTTACGTCAATGAAAGGGAAATTATTGGAAAAGATTCTTAGGGAAAGGATTTACTCACATTTGGAAACAAATGGATTTATTAGTGATGGTTTTGTGAAGGGGAGGTCGTGCCTCACTAACTTGATCAAATTTTTCGAGGAAGTGATGAAGATGATAGATGAGGGAAAGGCAGTGGATGTTGTATACATGGACTTCAGTAAAGCCTTTGACAAGGTACCTCACGGTAGACTGGTACGAAAGGTGAAGTCATACAGGATCAGAGGAGAGCTGGCAATATGGATACAGAACTGGCTTGGCCATAGAAGACAGAGGGTAGCAGTAGAGAGGTGCTTTTCTGAATGGAAGGCTGTGACTAGCGGTATTCCACAGGGATCAGTTCTGGGACTTTTGTATATATAAATGATTTGGAGGAAAATGTAGCTGGTCTGATTAATAAGTTCACAGAAGACACAAAAATTGGTGGATAGTGAAGAGGATTGTCAGAGGATACAGCAGGATATAGATCGGTTGGAAACTGGGGTGGAGAAATGGCAGATGGAGTTTAATCTGGACAAATGTGAGATAATGCATTTAGAAAGGTCCAATGCATGTAGGAATTATATAGTAAATGGTAGAACACTTAGGAGTATTGACAGGCAGAGAGATCTGGGCACACATGTCCACTGATCACTGAAAGCGGCAAGGCAGGTGGATAAGTTAAGTTAAGTGAAGGTTATTTATTAGTCACAAGTAGGCTTACATTCACACTGCAATGAAGTTACTGTGAGAATCCTCTAGTCAAGAAGGCATATGGAATGCTTGCCTTCATCGGTCGGGGCATTGAGTATAAAAATTGGCGGGTCATGCTGCAGCTGTACAGAGCCTTAGTTAGGCCTCATTTGAAATATTGTGTATAATTCTGGTCGCCACAACACCAGAAGGATGTGGATACTTTGGAGAGCGTACAGAAGAGGTTTACGAGGATGTTGTCCCCTCTGGAGAGTATTAGCTATGAGGAGAGGTTGGATAAACTCGAATTGTTCTCACTGGAAAGACAGAGATTGAGGGGCAACCTGATAGAAGTCTACAAGATTATGAGTGGCATGGGCAGAGTGGATAGACAGATGCTCTTTCCTCAGTTGGAAAAGTCAAGTACTAGGGGACATAGATTTGAGGTGTATGGGGAAAAGTTTAGAGGAGATGTGTGAGGCAAGTTTTTTTCTTCATGGAGGGTGGTGAATGTCTGGAACACGCTGCCCAGGGAGGTGGTGGGAACGATAGCGGAATTAAGGGGCAACTAGATGAATATATGGATAGGATGGAAATAGAAGGATATGGACTCCATAAGTGCATACAGTTTTAGTTTAGGCAGGCATCATGATTGGTGTGCCGAAAGGTCCATTCCTGTACTGTACTGTTCTTTGTTCTTTATCGTTCTTTGTTCTTTGTTCTTTCTTCTTTCCTTCCCTATAGGTTGTCAGTGAACTGATTGGGGTTTGAACAATAATTGTTCTAAGGGAAACAAAGTAAAGGGAAATTTCCCAACCTCACATCCACACTCTAAAGCTCATTCTAAATCTTCTCCTACGGGTCTGCTTGCTGTGTGTGTCTATGTGGTGTATTCTGGGACGGAGCAAGATTACCTTTCCTTTCCTCTGCTCGGCGGCACAGTGGTTAGCACTGCTGTCTCACCACCCCAGGGTCCCCAGGTTCGATTCCCAGCTTGGGTCACTGTCTGCGCGGTGTCTACACGTTCTCCCCGTGTCTGCGTGGGTTTCCTCCGGGTGCTCCGGTTTCCTCCCTCAGTCCGAAAGATGTGCTGGTTAGGTGCATTGGCCAAGCTAAATTCTCCCTCAGTGTACCCGAACAGGTGCCGGAGTGTGGCAACTAGGGGATTTTCACAGTAACTTCATTGGAGTGTTAAGGTAAGCCTACTTGTGACACTAATAAATAAAGAAACTTTAAAAAACGTTAAACTCTTTCTGAAATGGGGCCCAGCTGCAAGACTATTCAGAGATCGGGGAGGATTAACACTTCAAACGTCACTTGACATGTGATTTCCCAACACAAGTTGTCTGACCTGCTGAGTGCCTCCAGTCTTTTTTGTTCCCGCTCCACCAAAGAAGCTTCTTGAGTTCCCTGCCCGCGTGACCTCATTCTTCCACATACAGCATTATAATTTCAACTACAATGGTATGAAAGCATATCCAAATTAGTCGTATCGAGGGCGGGTGTTTCTTTCAATGCTAATCAATCCATTCCATCTGTAATGACAGTTTTTAACACCATGGTGTTGCAAGAAAACACAACAAAACAAACAGCAGAAGTAAAATTCAGTGCGGACTTTCTGAACCGTGTTCAGAACTGTGTTCCTGCAAACCGCAAAACTAGGGAAGTAGAGAGGGCTTGAAGCTCAGTAGACAAAGGGGGGGTGGTTCTGGAAACGGGATATGGAGGCTTACAAAGCAAAAAGACGTGGCAGAATTGCAAGTGATTTAGGTAACGATTCCCAGGTTGTGATAGGAAGGAACAGGGTGTACAAGCAGTCAGAATAAGAGGCATCAAAGGGGGTAAAAATGGTAAAAAGGTTAAAATAGCGGCTCCTTACTTAAATGCACGTAGTGTTCAACACAAAATAAATCATTTAACGGCACAAGTTGAGGTTAAAGGGGATGATCTTATCGTCATTACAGAGATGCGGTTACAAGGAGATCAAAACTGGGAATAGTTCAGAGGTATGTGACTTTTCGTAAGGACAGGCAGGAAAGAAAGGGTGGTGGGGTAGTTTTATTAGTATGAGAATGTAGGAAAGAAGTGATCGTGGATCAGAAGATAGAATCCGTATGGGTGGAGGCAAGAAATAACAAGAGGAAGAAGACACTGGTGGGAATAGTCTATAGGCTCCCTAAAGGTAACTATCGTATTAGATTGAGAATAACTCAAGAGTTAATAAGGTCATGTAAAAAAGGCAGTACATTCATCATGCATGACATTAATCTTAATATGGGTTGGGAAAATCAAATTGGCAGAGGTAGCCATGAGGAAGAATTCATAGAGTGTATTTGGGACACTTTCCTAGAACAACATATCGTGAATTCAATGGTGGCACAGTGGTTAGCACTGCTGCCTCACAGCACCAGGAGCCTGGGTTCAATTCCTGGCTTGAGCCACTGTCTGTGTGGAGTTTGCATGCTCTCCTCTTGTCTGTGTGAATTTCCTCCAGGTGCTCTGATTTTCCCACACAGTCCGAAAGACGTGCTGGTTGGGTGCATTAGCCATGCTAAATTCTCCCTCAGTGTACCCGGACAGGCGCCGGAGTGTGGCGGCTTGGGGATTTTCACAGTAACTTAATTGCAGTGTTAATGTAAGCCTTACTTATGAAACTAACCAATAAACTTTAACCTATTTTGAATCAGGTAATGTGTAATGAGGCAGGTTTAATAAGCCATCCCAGAGTGAATGATGCCTGAGGAAACAGTGCCCATAACATGGTAGAATTTAGCATTCAGTTTCAGAGTGAGAAATGTGAGTCAGAAGTAACTGTACTAAACTTAAATGAGGGTAAGTTTAGAAGAAGGAGGGCAGAATTGGCTGAAAGGAGTTTAATGGAAAAGATGGTTGATCAACAATGGCAGACATTTATGAAAATAATTCCTGACTCACAATGAAGATATATCCCAGTGAGAAACGTGGATTCGAGGAAGGGAATAAATCAATCATGGTTAACCAAGGAAATTAAGGATAGTAGTAAAAATGCAATGTGACAAAGGTTAGTGATAAGCCAGAGAATTGGGCAAGTTTTAAAAACCAACAAAAGATTCCCAAAAACAATAAAGAGGAAGAAGATAAACTTTGACGGTAAGTTAACAACCAAGCAGACAGTAAGAGCTTCTTTAAATATATGATGAGAGAGGTCAGCGTGAACATAGGCCCATGAGAGAACAAGACCGAAGAAATATTATGGGGAATGAGGAAATGGCAGAGGGTTTAACTTCAGGTGGAATTTTCCATTCTCTGCGTGGAGTTCTGGCTCAGGCTCTCCAGCTGCATAACTGAGTTTCTCTCAAGCTAATCCAGCACTGTGCAAAACAAATGCTCACAGGTGTGGCCCACGCTAGCATGACGGGGCAGCATGTAAGCACAGTGGTTAGCACTGCTGCCTCACAGCGTCAGGGACCCAGGTTCGATTCCCGGCTTGGGTCACTGGCTGGAGTTTGCATGTTCTCCCCGTGTCTGCGTGGGTTTCCTCCGGGTGCTCCAGTTTCCTCTCACAGTCTGAAAGACGTGCTGGTTAGGTGCGAGGTGCATTGACCCGAACAGGTGCTGGACTGTGGCGACTAGGGGAATTTCACAGTAACTTAATTGCAGTGTTAATGTAAGCCTTACTTGTGACAAATAAATAAACTTTTTAGTTTACTTTAGGAAAAGCTGGCACCCAGAAATCCCAAATTCATGGCATTCTTCCTAAAAGGCACCCAATCTCCGATGTAAAATACAGGAACTCCCACCTCAACACGTACAGAACGATTCCCCCCATGAAGATGGGGACCACCCTCTGCATGGACAGGTGTGGACCCCTCTCCCGCATGCACAAGGGAAACCCTTCCTCAAAAAATAAGGGGAACCACTCCCAATGGAGCTCCCCAAAGAGCCCCTGGCAATGCCTCCTGGCACTCCAGCACTGAGGAGGCCGTGCCAGGGGCAGTGCCAGGGTGCCATTGAAGCAGTGCCTGGGTACTGCCCAGGTTTGTCTCTCTCCTCCCGGTGCAACATTTAGCTGTTCCCTTCGCTTGGTTCCTGATTTTGAAAAGCATTTGGAAACCTTGCCAACATGGTATTTTGCTGGCAAGGTGGGAGTTCCAAATATGGGGGCACCATAAGGTATGGAGGCCTAATAATTATACTGGAATTTATTGAAATGATCTGGACCTTCCTGGGTGGGAACCTCATTACGGCACTGGCGAGAGGTGGGGAGAATTGAGAAACTGAAAGCACAGAAACCTGTCACTGTCTCTCACAGCCATAGTTGGCCTCCACAGCCGAAAGCCCCTCCTCACCCCAGCTATTGCAGGGCTTGTGGCCAATTGGCACCCCCCCCCCCCCCCCCCCCCTCCACCCCCACCGATCACTGTTGCAGAGCGCACAGCAGTTTCCCCCTCCCCCAAATGGCCCGCCCTGATCTGGCCCCGCACCCTCAGCCCTGCCCCCTTGGCACTTACCGGTCCCTGGTGGGCACTGCCAGGGTGCCAGGCTGGCACTGCCAGGCTGGCACTGCCCAAGGGGCACCCCTCTCTGTCCCTGACCTGCTGGGGAGACCTCAATGGCCTCTGGTTCTATTGGAAAGCCCAACATGTCCGGTCCCCGTTCATGGAGATCATACATGATCCTCACCAGAGAGAACTTTCCCCAGCAAAGCCACAGAGGCAAGTGAGCCCGTCTGATTCCGTCCCGGGCTTAACATGAGAGTCAACATATATTTAAATATTACAATCAGCCTCAGGCCCTTTCGGGCGCGAAGCTCATCGCACCAGATATTCGGCGCTGGTAAGATCGCGAAAGACAAGAAATCAGGCGAGAACCTGATTTCTCGGCTCTCCCATGATCTTACCAGCTCGCCCCACCCATCGGCCGGTAATGGTAAGGTCGCCCCCAGAGTTTTACTAAGTAAGGGAACCCAGGGTTAAAGGGATAAGGTGGGAAACTGGAGTTGAGGATTATCACATCAGATCAGTCATGATCCCATTGAATGGCGGAGCAGACTCGATGGGGCAAATTTTACCACCCTGCTCGCCACGGGAATTGGAGCAGGCGAGGGGCGGACTATGGAAATGCCCATTGACGTCGGACGGGATTTTCTGGTTTCAGGGCAAGCGCAGCCGGAAAATCCCCCTCCCCCGAGTGAGCCAAATGGCCTACTTCTACTCCTATATCTTCTGGACAAAATACAGGTTAGCCTGTGGCCCACTGCGAGGCACAAGTCACTGTGTAAATGCTCTCTTTTCTCTTTCTTACCTCGTTGTGAGTCGGAATATAGAATGAATGAGGGAAAGCAGATTTACGTGAGACTCACGCGTGTGTGCAGTATTGGTCCCCTTATTTGTGGAAGGATATATTGGCCTTGGAGGGAGTGCAGGGAAAGTTCACCAGGTTGATACCAGAGATGAGGGGTGTTGATTATGAGGAGAGACTGAGCAGATTGGGTTTGTATTCGTTGGAATTTAGAAGGCTGAGGGGGGATCTTATAGAGACCTATAAGATAATGAAGGGGCTGGATAGGGTAGAGATGGAGGGATTCTTTCCACTTAGAAAGGAAACTAGAACTAGAGGGCACAGCCTCAAAATAAAGGGGGGTCAGTTTAGGACAGATTTGAGGAGGAACTTCTTCTCTCAGAGGGTGGTGAATCTCTGGAATTCTCTGCCCACTGAAGTGGTGGAGGCTACCTCGTTGAATATGTTTAAATCACGGATAGATGGATTCCTGATCAGTAAGGGAATTAGGGGTTATAGGGATCAGGCGGGTAAGTGGAACTGATCCACTTCAGATCAGCCATGATCTTATTGAATGGCGGGGCAGGCTCGAGGGGCTAGATGGCCTACTCCTGCTCCTATTTCTTATGTTCTTATGTAACAAGAAACCCCCTTACATTCCCTTCCCCCAAACCAACATTTGTATCCTGTTTTCAATTGGCTTCAAAATGAATCACTCCATATACCAACATTAGTTTTTGTAATGTCCCAGTGGTATCATTTAGCCTTGTTCTGAGGTGCCAGCTAATTCCAATCCCACTAGCCACATAAATACCACAATTGTGCATCATTACTTGGTTCTTGCTCTCGACCCTTTGTGGTTAGTACTGCAAGATAAATAAAATACTTTATTTAGCATTTCTCTATCCTCTTGACACCATTCCCCATTCTGATTTGATTTTGATTTGATTTTGATTTGATTTGATTTATTATTGTCAGATGTATTAACATACAATGAAAAGTATTGTTTCTTGCATGCTGTACAGACAAAGCATACCATTCATAGAGAAGGAAATGAGAGAGTGCAGAATGTAGAGTTACAGTCATTGCTAGGGTGTAGAGAAAGATCAACTTACTGTGAGATAGGTCCATTCAAAAGTCTGACAGCAGCAGGGAAGAAGCTGTTCTTGAGTCGGTTGGTACGTGACCTCAGACTTTTGTATCTTTTTCCTGACTGAAGAAGGTGGACGAGAGAATATCCGGGGTGCGTGGGGTCCTTTAATTATGCTGGCGGCTTTGCCGAGGCAGTGCTCCGACAGGTTCATACTTCTTCCTGAATGTTGTAGTCAAAATTATTTTTCAATGTAATGAAAATGAATGCTTATCTTCTCTTGGAAGGATTATTGTTAAAAACCCAGCTGGTTCTCTTATGTCCTTGAGGAAAGGAAATTTCATCGAAACCCTACAGTGCAGAAGGAGGTCGTTCGGCCCACCAAGTCTGCACCAACTTTTGCTTTTGACACCATTCCCCATTCTGATTTGATTTTGATTTGATTTTGATTTGATTTGATTTATTATTGTCACATGTATTAACATACAATGAAAAGTATTGTTTCTTGCACGCTGTACAGACAAAGCATATCATTCATAGAGAAGGAAATGAGAGAGTGCAGAATGTAGTGTTACAGTCATTGCTAGGGTGTAGAGAAAGATCAACTTAATGTGAGATAGGTCCATTCAAAAGTCTGACAGCAGCAGGGAAGAAGCTGTTCTTGAGTCGGTTGGTACGTGACCTCAGACTTTTGTATCTTTTGTAAGGCTTTTGCTACCAAGAACAGAAGCTGTTCTTGAGTCGGTTGGTACGTGACCTCAGACTTTTGTATCTTTTGTAAGGCTTTTGCTACCAAATAAACCTGTTGGACTTTAACCTGGTGTTGTTAAACTTCTTACCAACTCTCTCTGACAGAGTACCTTATCCAGGACCTATCTCCGTAACCCCACGCATTGGAGGAGGTGATGGCCTCGTGATATTATCGCTAGACTATTAATCCGGAAACTCAGCTAATGCTCTGGAGACCCAGGTTCGATTCCCACCACGGCAGATGGTGGAATTTGGATTCAATAAAAGATATCTGGAATTAAGAATCTACTGATGACCATGAAACCATTGTCGATTGCTGGAAAAAACCATCTGGTTCACTGACGTCCTCCAGGGAAGAAAATCTGCCATCCTGACCCGGTCTGGCCTACATGTGACTCCAGAGCCACAGCAATGTGGTTGACTCTCAACTGCCCTCCAAGGGCAACTAGGGATGGGCAATAAATGCTGGTCCAGTCAGCGATGCCCATGTCCCACGAATAAATAAAAAAAGGGACAATTTAGCACATTTTGGAGGTGGGAGGAAACCGGAGCACCCAGTGGAAACCCACACAGACACAGGGGGAACATGCAAACTCTGCACAGTCACCCAAGGCTGGAATTGAACTCGGGTCCCTGGCGCTGTGAGGCAGCAGTGCTAATCATTGTGCCACCATCATTCACAGAGCAATGAGGGACAGAAAATAAATGCCTTACTTTGCAAAGCTCCTGTGATGTGATTTGAGATGTTTTATTACACATGTGTGTTTTATGGGACTTGTTAAACAAAGGTAACCTGAAAGAGGAAGCCTTATTCTCTGCCACAAGTTTTACGTCATTCTACAAAAATACTCTGACTGTGTGTCACAGGATATTATTGGGCATAAATTAAATACTAAGTGGGAGATAAAAGAGGAAGAAGCGAATTCCCCATTTACAGCTTCCTTCTGTTAATGGCAGAACACCCTATAAGACCGTTCTATAAGGCCACTCTATAATAGTAGGGCGGCACGGTAGCACAGTGGTTAGCACTGCTGCCTCACAGCGCCAGGGACCCGGGTTCGATTCCCAGCTTAGGTCACTGTCTGTGTGGAGTTTGCACATTCTCCACGTGTCTGTGTGGGTTTCCTCCGGGTGCTCCGGTTTCTTCCCACAGTTCAAAGATGTGCGGGCTAGTTAGATTGGCCATACTAAATTGACCCTAAGTGTCAGGGGACTGGCAGGGTAAATGCATGGTGTTGTGGGGATAGAGCCTCGGTGGGATAGTGGTCAGTACAGACTTGATGGGCCAAATGTCCTCCTTCTGTACTGTAGGATTCTATGATTCTGTGACCAGGTGACATAGGAGCAGAAGTACACCATTTGGCCCATCAAATCTGCTCCACCATTCAATGAGATCATGACTGATCTGATGTGATAATCCTCAACTCCACTCCCCCATCTTCTCCCCATAACCCTCAATTCACTTACTGATTAAAAATCTGTCTATCCCAGGCTTCAGCATAGCTAACATCCCTGGACTGTGGGAGGAAACCAGAGCACCCAGAGGAAACCCACACAGACACGGGGGAGAATGTGCAGACTCCACATAGACAGTGACCCAAGGCAGGAATCGAATCCGGGTCCCTGGCGCTGTGAGGCAGCAGTGCTAACCACTGTGCCACCGTGCTGACATGTTACTGGGAATAGCACTGTTCTATATGTTATATAGTAATGCAGTGGGATGGAAAATGGCTTTGCTCCATTTGCAAGGATTCTTGCCGTGAGGTCGATGGAAATCTCTGTCACAGATCTCTGCAAACCTCGTAAGAAATTTATTGGATGCAGACCCCTTCTGAATGCATTCCTTATTCCTTTCTAATTATTATATTAAACCTGCCCTGTAGATCTGTATCACGGCTAAAGACAATTATATGAAAATTCACAAAAGAAATAAAACCAGATGGGAACATAGAATTCGGCCCTGGGCCAGCGAGTTATCAGTCGGATATTCTTTACAACATCAATCCAGTTGACAGAAATAGCTGAGATGATGCAGTTCAGTTGCCAAGGGAACAGCTAACAATTTCAAGGCAAACGATCAATTCTTTTCCACAAACATCAAGTGCTGCAGATGCAGGAAATTCAAAAAAATTCGGGAAAATGCTGGAAATAATCACAGGTCGGGTAGCATCCGTGGAAACGGCAAGACAGTTAGAGTTTCAGATTGATGACCCGTTGATCAGAATCGGATTGTCAGGAGATGCAACAGGAATTGAAACGGGCAAAGGTGGCACAGTGGGTTAGCACTGCTCTCTCACAGCGTCTGGGACCCGGGTTCGATTCCGGTCTCAGGTCACTGTCTGTGTGGAGTTTGCACGTTTTCCTCGTGTCTGTGTGGGTTTCCTCCGGGTGCTCCGGTTTCCTCCCACAGTTCAAATATGTGCGGGTTAGGTGGATTGGCCATATTAAATTGTCCCTTAGCGTGCAAAGATGCGCACGTTAGATGAATTAGCAATGGGAAATATGTGGAGTTACAGGGATAGGGTGGGGGAGAGGGCCTGGGTGGGATACTCTGTCAGTCTACAGACTCAATGGGCTGAATGGCCTCTTCTACACTGTAGGGATTCTAAGATTCGATGAACCAAATGGGGTGGCACAGTGGTTAGCACTGCTGCCTCACAGTGCCAGGGACCCCGGTTTGATTCCCAGCTCGGGTCACTGTCTGTGTGGAGTTTGCACGTTCTGCATGGGTTTCCTCTGGGTGCTCCGGTTTCCACCCACAGTCTGAAAGACGTGCTGGTTAGGTGCATTGGCCATGCTAAATTCTCCCTCAGTGTACCCGGACAGGTGCCAGAGTGTGGCGACTAGGGGATTTTCACAGTAACTTCATTGCAGTGTCAATGTAAGCCTACTTGTGACACTAATAAATAAACTTTAAAAACAATTTTCAAGAATGTGCAGGAAGAGACATTGACTGGTTCACATCTGCAAATCTTTTATCTTGGGAGGATCATTGAAAATGCGTAGGGGAGTGAGAGGATATAGAAGGTTTTATACATAGAGGCAAATGCCGGAATTTGATCGTCTCGCCCGAGGCTCTTAAGATCCCGTCCAAGGCCAACGGAGAATACCGTTCTCCGCCATATCTGGGATGGATGTGCCAGTAAAATTCTGGAAGTAGAGTACAGAAGTTAAACCTTTACGTGTCACTGGTTAAGCCTGTGAATTGAGGGGTTTTAACTGAATGGAACCAGGAAAGGGGGACTTCAGGTGTACAAAGAGACTGGAGAACATGAGACTGCTCTCCCTCGGGTAGAGAAGATTTATTTTATTTATTAGTGTGATTTATTAAAGAGCGATTGAACAGAGTGTTTCAGGATTATGGAGGGTTTTTGTAGAGAAAATGAGAAGGGGACAGGTCAGCTATCAGAGGACCCAGATTTAAAAGATTTGGCCAAAGGAGAGGGGCAATGAGGAGATTTTCTTTAGTTGTTATGATCTGGAATGCTCTGTCTCAGAGAGCGATGAAAGGTGAATAAAGAGGAATCAGGGACAAAGGGAATCAGAGAAATCTGTAAAAGGAGAATGATTGCAGAGCTCTGGCGAAGGAGCATGGGAGTGAGAATAATTGGACAGTTTTGAAGAGCTGGCACCAGCACAGGGCCGAATGTGCTCCTGCTCTAGTAGATTACTTTTCTCAACTTGCCACAAAGCCAAAGACTATGGGGGGTGGGGGGGGGGGGTGGAGAGCAGGGGGGGGGATGTGGTGCGGCATCATACCAACATGTCCCTAATTCCCCAATTCTCAGACTCAGACAGAAAACCGGCGTGAAGCTCTCCAGCTACACAGACCCATTTCTGAGCCAGACTTTGAGCCTTTTAGTCAGAATCTGCTGAGTGGGTGTGGTTTACTTTGGCAGGGCGGGGACTCATAATGGCAAGAACCGCTCTACAGGGATTGGATGATCTTCAAAGGACATCCATTCAGAGCAAAAGGTAACATTCTAACTTCTCTTCCCCCAGCTCTGATGTATTGGGGGCTCGAACACCACCTCCCCCACCACCCCCCTCGACAACCCCGACAATCCCGACATTCCCGACCCCACAATCCCGACATTCCCCCCACCTCCGCAACCATCACCAAAGTTCCCATCCCCCCCACAATCATCACTGACATGGTTATACAGTGTACTGGGTCAGCTGACCTTTACAGCTTGCTACCATTGGTCACACTACAACAGATCCAATGTTATCATTGGCTACATTCTAACATGGAGCACCCGTCTGCCCGTGCTCCTCTATTGACAGTTAATTTGTAATTCCTGCTAATTCCCACTCTCCGATCCAGTTTCAGAATGGGGACTATGGTTGCAGCCCATTCAGAGATACCTAAATCTCCCAGCCTCCAGAGCTCGATTTCTATCTTCTGAAGAAGGACATAATCTGGTCACGATCTGGGGGCCAAAAGAATTTGGGCAGGATTTTCCCATCCTGCCAGCCACGGGAATTGGAGCTGGTGAGAGACGGACCATCGAAAGGTCCATTGACCTTGGGTGGGGTTTTCCGGTCTTGGAGCGATGTTAATGCCCTCACTAAACTGTAATTTTATGGGCCACAGACTGTGAGCAAAATAACCTTTCACTTTTCTTAACTGTTATTTCATTCACTGCATAGAAGTCATGTAACCTTTCAATATACTGACCACTGTAGTCTACTTCAGGGTCAAATAGCTTGATTTTTCCAATTATAGACATTGCAATGAGTAAGTGTACCTTACTCCTTCTTAGTTCTCCATATTCTCAACACTCGTGTCTCCTCCCCCTCTAGCTGGGCACTGCAATCCCCGACAGCTTCTATATTTTGCCTCATCGCCAATGTAATAAGTCGAGGGCGACTCAAACTGGTTTGAATCAACAAAGGCTTTAATGCCAACAATAAGAATACTTACAACAAGGTCTGACTGAATGACAATGCGACTGTACTACTCAACCTACCTCAACCTGTGGTTCACGCCCTCCTGCCGATTGGCTCAGATTCCAGCCAGGGCGATCCATAGGGTCTGACCTGACCATATGGCCTTCAGGAAATGCCCCTCCTCCCCCCTTAAAGGGCCATGCTACTACACCAGTTATAACTTGAAAAGATTGGTCTCATAAAAGATCTAAGATGAAATGCTGCATTGGAATGAGACTGGGTTATTCTTTCTTCAGTTACTCTGAAAGAAGGAAAAGCAGTGTTCCTGAATGTCACTCAATAGTAGATCGCCAATTCTGGACTCTCACGCACCTGGTGCATTGGGCCTGGCGTGATTCACATGGGGGCATTTTTAAGTGGTTGAATCTACCTCAGCCATCTCCAGCAGGAACCACTCCAATTTACCCTCTGACGACAGCACTTAGGTTTCATTTTGGAGAATAGTGGCCAATAGAAACATAGAAGATAGGAGCAGGAGGAGGCCATTCGGCCCCTCGAGCCTGCTCCGCCATTCATCGCGATGATGGCTGATTGTCCAACTCAATAGCCTAATCCTGCTTTCTCCCCATAACCTTTGATCCCATCCACCTCAAGTGCTATATCCAGCCGCCTCTTGAGTACATTCAATGTTTTGACATCAACTACTTCCTGTGGTAATGAATTCCACAGGCTCATCACTCTTTGGGTGAAGACATGTCTCCTCATCTCTGTCCTAAATGGTCTACCCTGTATCCTCAGACTGTGACCCCGAGTTCTGGACACCCCCACCATCAGGAACATCCTCCCTGCATCTACCCTGTCTCGTCACCCCTGTTAGAATTTTATATGTCTCTATGTCATTGTTCCTTCAATGTTGCTGGAAGCTAACAGCATTGTGGCTGTACCTACACAACATGGACTGCAGTGCTTCACGATGGCAGTGGTCACATGAATGAATGCAATAAAGAGAAGTATAGTTAAATTGGTTTTGAGGAAATGGTGTAAAGGAGGCGAGGCAGAGAGGAAGACAGATTTAGGAGAAGAATCCAGACCTCCAGGCCCAGCTAGCTGAAGGTATGGCCACCTCTCCGGAGGTGAGGAGAAATTTCTTCACCCAGAGGGTGATGAATGTGTGGAATTCACTTCCACAGAAAGTAGTTGAGGCCAAAATGTTGTGTGATTGCAAGAAGAAATTAGATATAGTTCTTGGGGTTAAAGGGATGAAGAGATATGGGGGCGGGGGGGGGGGGGGGGCGGAGGGGAGGTCAGGATATTGATTTGATGATCAACCAGGGTCAAAGTGAATGGCAGAGCAGGCTCAGAGGACTGAATGGCCTACTCCAGCTTCTAGTTTCTATGTTTCCATGTTTCTATGAATAATGAAAGTAGTTGACGTGCCATAAGCCAGAATCGGAGGCTGTATAGATATTGAAGGGTTGTAGACAATTGCAAACATTGGGCATATTAATCAGCCTTTTCTTTTTTCTAGGTGACCTGGCTTGCATTGCCAGCATTTTTCCGTTTCAGCCCCTTTTTCGCATGTTCCTTCAACCTTTGTTTCTGAGGCCGCTTCGGTTTTCAGTTATTAAGTTCATCCCGTAAATGACGAAGAACAAAAGTAAGTACTACTTTGTTGGAGAATGCAAAGAATGTGGTAGTCCTTTCCAATGTGTCCACACAAATGATGGTGCTTCAGGATTGATTGTTCCCTGGTAACTGTAACTATATTTCCATTATATATATTTTTCCAATATTTGCTCCATAATCTGCATTAGCATGGTTCCACTCTCACTTTGACAGTGAAGTGTCTGTGCTGCCAAGCACAACAGATCCCATTACACTCACCCATTCCGTTCAGTTTGTTTACTGGAACTACACAGAATGTGTTCACATGTTGTGCCAAAATATTTCTACTTGGAATGAGAGCCACAGGGAAGACAGTGAAATCACAGATAGTCTACACGTTTGAAAAGTATACAAATCTACAGTGTATCTTGTCCAAACATTTTGTCGTGTGCTATTCATTGTTTATTGAAAAGCGGTGACTGTTGTTCTGCAGCTATTAAGCAAAACTTCATAAACAGGAACAAGGTGAACAACGAGTTTTGCTTTTGGCAGTGTCAATAATGTTGGCCGAGTTATGAGGCAACCTCCCCCCTCCCCGTGTTGTTCATCAACAAGAGACATGGGACTTTTAGCATCCATCTGAACCAACAGAAAGGGCCTCAATTTGGACAGCACCCCGGACAACGTAACACTCCCCTCCCCGGTACTAAGGGGAGGTGATGGCCTAGTGGTATTTTAGCTAGACTATTAACCTAGAAACTCAGCTCATGTTCTGGGGACCCGGCTTCGAATCCCGCCACAGTAGATGGTGGAATTTGAATTCAATAAAAAATATCTGGAATTAAGAATCTACTGATGGCCATGGAGCCGTTGTGGGAAAAACCCATCTGGTTCACTAATGTCCTTTAGGGAAGGAAATCTGCCGTCCTTACCTGGTCTGGTCTATATGTGACTCCAGAGCCACAGCAATGTTGGTAACTTTCAACTGCCCTCCAAGGGCAACTAGGGATGGGTAATAAATGCTGGCCCAGCCATTTATTCATTCATGTCCCATAAATGAATTTTAAAAAGCTGTGTTGAAGTGTCAGCTTCAACATCCTGGAATTATAACTTTACCCCACAGCTTCCTGATACAGAGCTAAGAGTTGCTTGTCTACTTTTCCATCATTCGCAGAATGTCGATGGTGGTTCACAGACAGAGCGACAGGGTTGGGGCTGGTGGAGCGAGTGGGTAGTTTGTTGGTTAAAATAATTCTGCTTTGGTATCCTTTCATTTGTTGATGACTGCAATACATGCATACTTACAACAAAAGCTTGAATTTATGTTAAAGTTTATTTATTAGTCACAAGTAAGGCTTACATTAACACTACAATGAAGTTATTGCAAAATTGCTCTAGTCGCCACAGTCAATGCACCTAACCCGCACATCTTTCAGACTGTGGGAGGAAACCAGAGCACCCGGAGGAAACCCACGCAGAACGTGCAAACTCCACACAGACAGTGACCTTAGCCAGGAATCGAACCTGGGTCTCTGGCACTATGAGGCAGCAGTGCTAACCACTGTGCTACCACAATGGAATACCCTGGATACATTAAAATGTCCCAATTTGCTTCAGAGAAGCTTTATCAAGTTCAATTTAACACTCAGCCACATAAGGAGATTTTGAGGTGGTTTGGACCGGGTCGAAAGCTTTAATGGGTGTCTTAAAGCAGAAGAGAATGCCGGAGAGGCAGAAAGATGCGGGGAGGGAATCCCAGAGCTTAGCAGATCGCAGGAGGACAGTTAAATTCGGACCAGAACTGGAGGGACGCAGAGATCTTGGAGGGTTGTAGCGATGGAGGGGGTTTACAAGGATGAGGTGGACAAGGTCAGGAGGGTTCTGAAGATAATATGAAAGTTTTAAATTCGAGATGTTGCTGGCTAACCACGGTGGCACAGTGGTTGGCACTGCTGCCTCACAGCGCCTCACAGCGCCAGAGACCCGGGCTCGATTCCCAGCTTGGGTCACTGTCTGTGCGGAGTCTGCACGTTCTCCCCGTGTCTGCGCGAGTTTCCTCCGGGTGCTCCAGTTTCCTCCCACAGTCTGAAAGACAACCTGGTTAGGTGCATTGGGCATGCTAAATCCTCCCTTAGTGTACCCGACCAGGCGCCGGAGTGTGACGACTAGGAGGTTTTCACTGTAATTTCACTGCAGTGTTAATGTCAGCCTATTTGTGACACTAAAAAATAGATTTTTAAAAATTTCTTGCCAGCCTTAGCTGGGGATATCTTATTGTGCTGGGCATTGTACCTAATGATATTCAAATTAAACAATACTAGGGGATTTTCACAGTAACTTCATTGCAGTGTTAATGTAAGCCTATTTGTGACACAAATAAATAAACTTAAAAACTTAAAAATTTACAATCTCCAATTCTCCTCGCTTCTGCCTCTCTTGATGTTGCTAGAGCTTGGTTCTGCTCCAACAATTCACCCACCCTTCTCCCTTCCCACGTAGCCACCATCACCCTCACCAGAGCAGCAAACCTTTACTTCCATAGCTAACCCTCGGGCTGTTCCACCCTGGGAGAGAATCACACATTTGTCAGAGCTATTGTTCATTTGGCATCCCCACTCATTCCAACTGGGATCACCCAAGTGCTCATTCAGGACCGGAAAACCTGGCTAATGTTCCTGGGTTGTGAGGTAAATTACAGCCCACTAGTCTGACTGCTAAGAGTGGCTCCTCATCATAGATCATCCAAGGCTGAGGGGGCGACCTGAATGGAAGCTTACAAAATTATGAGGGGCATGGAGAGAATGGATAGTCGGAGCCTTTTTTTCCAGCTAAGAAATGTCAATGACTAGGGGGCGCATGTTTAAGGTAAAAGGGGGAGGGCGGGATTTTCCAGCTGCACTCGCCCCAAGACCGGAAAATCCCACCCGAGGACAACGGATCTTTACATGGTCCGCCCTCCGCCTGCTACGATTCCCACGGCGGGTGGGATGGAAAAATTCCACCCGGAAAGTTTAAAGGAGATGTGAGAGGTAAGTTTTTTATACAGAGAGTGGTAAGTGGCTGGAATGCGCTGCCGGAGGAGGTGGTAGAAGCAACATTTAAGAGGCACCTTGACAGATACATGAATAGGCCGGGATAGAGGGATATGGACCGCGTAGAGGCAAAAGGTCTTTAGTTTAGAAAGACATCATGTGTCAGCACAGGGTTGGTGGGCCAAAGGGCCTATCCCAGTGCTGCACTGTTCTTTGATCTTTGTTCTTTGTTCTTCGTTATTTGTTCTTTGCATCAGAAGAGGAAGCTGGAATACCAAGAAGTAAAATCTTTTCTGTCTGCTGTCTTTGTTTCAAGTGGACAGATAGAAACAGAAATACAGGAAACACTTAATATCTACAGAGATAGAAACAATAACCCTTCAGGTTGATGGCATTTTATCAGAACTGATGTGTCGTGATATCAGGAATTTTAATTCATTTCAAACAATGGCAGCTTGGGTCTTTGCACAATGAGGTAGAATATTATTCAGGAAAAAGGAACAGTCAATATTTTGAGTCCAGTATAACTCTTCAGAACTCATTGAGTGAGTTTCTGCAGGTCATAGAGTCATAGAGTCATAGAAGTTTACAGCATGGAAACATAGTGTATGAAACCTTGGTGACATCACCATCGCCTTGGAGGACTGTGTGCAGATTTGGTCTCCTTCCCAATGTAAGGACATACTAGCCAGAGAGGGAGATTCACCAGCCCAGTTCCAAGTAAGGTGTGATTTTCCTCCCAGCAAAGGAGGAGGAGACTGGGCCTGTACTCTCCAGAGTTTAGAGGGTTGAGAGGTGACCTCAATGAAGTGTACAAATTTCTTACAGAGCTAGACAATGCAGGAAGGATGTTCCCCCTGATTGGGGGCCTCTAGAAACATAGAAAATAGGAGCAGGAGGAGGCCATTTAGCCCCTCGAACCTGCTCCACCATTCATTGTGATCATGGCTGATCATCCAACTCAATAACCTGTTCTCGCCTTTCCCCACCCATATCCTTTGATTCCCTTCGTCCCAAGTGCTATATCCAACTCCTTCTTGAAAATATACAGGGGGGGAATTCTCCCGTCTCGCACACCATGGGAATCGTAGCAGGCAGGGGGCGGTCCACGCAAAGCTCCATTGACCTTGGGCAGGATTCTCCAGTTTTGGGGCGAGCTTGCTGGAGAATCCCACCCACAATGTTTTGGCCTCAATTGTTTTTTGTGGTAACGAATTCTACAGGCTTATCACTCTCTGGGTGAAAAAATTTCTTCTCACCTCAGTCCTAGAGTCATAGAAGTTTACAGCATGGAAACAGGCCCTTCGGCCCAACTTGTCCATGCCACCCTTTTTTTTAAACCCCAAAGCGAGTCCCAATTGTCTGCATTTGGCCCATATCCCTCTATACCCATTTTACCCATGTAACTATCTGAACGCTTTTTAAAAGACAAAATTGTATCCGCCTCTACTACTACCTCTGGCAGCTTGTTCCAGACACTCACCACCCTCTGTGTGAAAAAATTGACCCTCTGGACCCTTTTGTATCTCCCCGCTCTCACCTTAAACCTATGCCCTCTAGTTTTAGACTCCCCTACCTTTGGGAAAAGACTATCTAGCTGATCTATGCCCCTCATTATTTTATAGACCTCTATAAGATCACCATCTCAGCCTTCTACGCTCCAGAGAAAAAAGTCCCAGTCTATTCAGCCTCTCCTTATAACTCAAACCATCAAGTCCCGGTCACATCCTAGAAAATCTTTTCTGCACTCTTTCGAGTTTAATAATATCCTTTCTATAATAGGTTGACCAGAACTGTATACAGTATTCCAAGTCTGGCCTTACCAATGTCTTGTACAACTTCAATAAGACGTCCCTGTATTCAATGTTCTGACCAATGAAACCAAGCATGCTGAATGCCTTCTTCACCACTCTGTCCACTGTGCCTCCACTTTCAAGGAGCTATGAACCTGTACCCCTAGATCTCTTTATTCTATAACTCTCCTCAAAGCTCTAAATGAATTAACTCATATCCTTAGACTATGGACCCGTGTTCTGGACTTCCCTGCCATTGGGAACATCATCCCTGCTTCTACCCTGCCTAGTCCTTGTTAGAATTTTATAGGTTTCAATGTGATCCCCCTTCATTTTTCTGAACTCCAGCGAGTATAATCCTAACTGACCCAATCCCTCCTCATACGCCATCCCAGGAATCAGTCTGATAAACCTTCGCCACACTCCCTCCATAGCAAGAACATCCTTCTTTCTGGGGACACAGTCTCAGAATAAGAGTCAGACCACTTAGGACTGAGATCAGGAGGAATTCCTTCAGTCAGACAGTGATAAACCTTTCCGATTCTCTACCCCAGAGAGCTGTGAAGTCACTGAGTATGTTCGAGAGATTCCTAGACACCAATGGCATGAAGGGAAATGAGGATAATGCAGGGAGCTGGCATTGAGACATTTTCCAGTTAGATGGTAGAGCACGCATGAGGGGCTGAATAGCCTCCTCCTGCTCCTATCATCGGATTATGATACATTGCTGAAGGCGGCCATTCGGCCCATCAAGCCTGCACCAGCAACAATCCCACCCAGGCCCTATCCCCTCGCTAATTTACCTTGCTAATCCCCCTGACACTAAGGAGCAATCTAGCATGGCCAATCCACCCAACATGCACACCTGTATGTTCCTATATTGGACTCGAAACATTAACTTGCTTTTCCTCTCTGGAGGTGGTGGCATAGTGCTATTGTCACTGAGGCAGTCAATGGCACAGTGGTTAGCAGTGCAGCCTCACAGCATCAGGGAGCCGGGTTCGATTCCCAGCCCCAGGTCACTGTCTGTGTGGAGTTTGCACGTTCTCCCCGTGTTTGTGTGGGTTTCCTCCGGGTGCTCTGATTTCCTCCCACAGATGTGGAGATGCTGGTGTTGGACTGGGGTGGGCACAGTAAGAAGTCTCACAACACCAGGTTAAAGTCCAACAGGTTTATTTGGTAGCACAAGCCACAAGCTTTCGGAGCGCTGCCCCTTCATCAGGTGAGTGGGAGTTCTGTTCACAAACAGGGCATATAAAGGCACAAACTCAATTTACAAGATAATGGTTGGAATGCGAGTCTTTACAGATAATCAAGTCTGAAAGGTACAGACAATGTAAGTGGAGAAAGGGTTAAGCACAGGTTAAACAGATGTGTATTGTCTCCAGCCAGGACAGTTAGTGAGATTTTGCAAGCCCAGGCAAGTTGTTATGGGGGTTACAGATAGTGTGACATGAACCCAAGATCCCAGTTGAGGCCGTCCTCATGTGTGCGGAACTTGGCTATCAGTTATATCTGGCTGGAGACAATACACATCTCTTTAACCTGTGCTTAACCCTCTCTCCACTCACATTGTCTGTACCTGTAAAGACTCGCATTCCAACCACTATCTTGTAAATTGAGTCTGTGCCTATGTATGCCCTGTTTGTGAACACAACTCCTCATTCACCTGAAGAAGGAGCAACGCTCCAAAAGCTTGTGCTACCAAATAAACCTGTTGGACTTTAACCTGGTGTTGTGAGACTTCTTACTGTTCCTCCCACAGTCCAAAGACGTGCTGGTTAGGTGCATTGGCCATGCTAAATTCTCCCTCAGTGTACCCGAACAAGCACTGGAATGTGACGACTAGGGTTCCTGCAGTGCATCTTGTAGATAGTACACACGGCTGCCACTGTGCATCAGGAGGGATTGAATGTTTGTAGATGTGGTGCCAATCAAGTGGGCTGCTTTGTCCTGGATGGTGTTGAGCTTCTTGTGTGTTGTTGGAGCTGCACCCATCCAGGCAAGTGGAGAGTATTCCACCACACTCCTGACTTGTGCCTTGTAGATGGTGGATAGGCTTTAGGGAACCAAGAAGTGAGTTACTCACCGCAGGATTCTTAGCCTCTGACCTGTTCTTGTAGCTGCAGTGCTTATGTGGCTGGTCCAGTTCTGTTTATGGTCGATGGTAACCCGAGGCTGTTGATCTGCTGCCTGATCGACTGAGTATTTCCAGTAATTCCTGCTTTTAAGTCAGATTCCCAGAATATGCAGCATTTTACTTGCCAAAAAGCAACAACCATTAAACATTTCCATTCACATCAGTGTCAAAGCTGCTAGTTACATCATCTTCAATGCTCTATAGATTTCAGGCTGCCCTTAGTCTTTTTTTTATTCATCCATGGGATATGAGCATCAATGTCTGAACCAGTATTAATTGCCTGTCCCTAATTGTCTTTGAAGGGGCAATAAGAGTTGCTGTGGATCTGGAGTCACATGTAGGCCAGACCGGCCTTCCCTAAAGGGCAATTTTTAATAACAATCCACACTGATTTCATGGTCGTCATTAGACTTCAGATTCCTATTTTTTAGTAATTGAATTGAAATTTTGCCATCTGCATGGGCAGGATTTGAACCCAGGACTGCAGACCATTGCGTTGGATCTCTGGATTACTAATCCAGTCATGATGTGGAGATGCCGGCGTTGGACTGGGGTGAACACGGTAAGAAGTCTCACAACACCAGGTTAATTAAAGTCCAACAGGTTTATTTGGTAGCAAATACTATAAGCTTTCGGAGCGCTGCTCCTTGAGGGAGCAGTGCTCCCTCAACCTGGTGTTGTGAGACTTCTTACCGTGTTTACTAATCCAGTGACAATGCCACTGTGCCACCACCTCCCCCCTCTCGCTGGCTCACTCTACAAAAACAAACTTAAGCAGATAAAATTCAACTGCCTTTTGTGCATGTAGAAACTTCTAAACCCCCTCTCAATATTGTGGCATTGCAGTTTGTTCTTGCACTGATTGCAATTTAATTGCAGCAGATTCCATCACTTGCAATCTTGTCAAACAAGGGATCGAATAACGCTGTGTCACTGCCCTAACCTGTTTCCATATTTTCCTCATTACAATACTGCACCTTACCTCCTGGAAAGTACCCACAGGCAGGAAGTTCTTCTGCAGAGCAGATCATACATGCCGCCTTCAACTGAAAACCAAGGCCGGAATTGTCCGGTGAATTTGGTACTCAGCCAAATCTCCACTCACTGCAGCGCAACCAGAGAATCCCGTCGGCATGAATGGCTTGAAAATTCCAAGCCACCAACTACCCCAACATCAATCACGGAGCTTCAACTTTGCCTCGGCAAAGCAGCCAGCATAATTAAGGACCCCACACACCCCAGACATTCGCTCTTTCACCTTCTTCCGTCAGGAAGAAGATACAAAAGCCTGAGGTCACGTACCAAACGACTCAAGAACAGCTTCTTCCCTGCTGCTGTCAGAGTTTTAAATGGACCTACCTTGCATTAAGTTGATCTTTCTTTACACCCCAGCTATGACTGTAACACTACATTCTGCACCCTCTCCTTTCCTTCTCTATGAACGGTATGCTTTGTCTGTATAGCGCGCAAGAAACAATATTTTTCACTGTATGTTAATGCATGTGACAATAATAAGTCAAATCAAATCAAAAGATCAGTTTGCAGATGACGCTTGTGTGTGCACTCACTTAGAAACAGAGCTCCATTATCTATTCCTTCTCATCGGAGAAAATAAGCCTTTCACTAAACACCTGCCAAACTGAGATCTCTTGCATCCAGCGCCCGTGGCAAAACACCAGTGACATGGCGAAAAGCTTGAGCAACTAAAAGAGTCCAGACCGTAATCTGAAACGTGCAGGGTAGCGGGGACAAGGCAAGGAGGTGGCACTGGGTCATTTGGAGTACTGGCACAGACACATCAGACAGTGGCGCAGTGGTTAGCACTGCTGCCTCACAGCACCAGGGGCCCGAGTTCAATTCCCAGCTTGGGTCACTGTCTGTGCGGAGTTTGCACATTCTCCCCGTGTCTGCGTGGGTTTCCTCCGAGTGCACATGTTTCCTCCCACAGTCCAAAGATGTGAGGGTTAGTTTACTGGCCATGCTAAATTGCCCCTAGTGTCAGGGGGATTATTAGCAAGGCAAATATGTAGGGTTACGGGAATAGGGCCTGGGTGGGATTGTGGTCGGTGCAGACTTGATGGGCTGAATGGCCTCCTTCTGCACTGTAGGGATTCTATGGTTCTACTTTGCATGTAGGACCTTCAGGGCTGTAGGGTAATTTGGGACATTGTGAAAGATGCTAAATAAATACAGGCCTTGCAACCTTCTTATTTCTTTGCTCAGTCTAACTGACTGGTCGAGCGGGGCATTTAGTACCACAGCACACAGTGCTACATTGTCATGGCAGCACCTTCTCCCTGTATTGAATTCCCAGGTTCTGGGAGATACAATACGACTGAAACACTTACCACATCAGAGGGGAATGCAGACACTGTGCAGTATGTTGTGGTCAGCTCCTAGCAACAAGGGTGGAACACAAAAGCCAAGAAAGTTAAGAGTTTAATAGCTGATCATGCACCTAAAACCTTTTCATAAAGGCAAAATAGTGCGGATGCTAAAATTCTGGGTGGCACAGTGGCACAGTGGTTAGCACTGCTACTTCACAGCGCTAGGGCCCGGGTTCGTTTCCCGGCTTGGGTCACTGTCTGTGCAGAGTCTGCACGTTCTCCCCATGTCTGCATGGGTTTCCTCCGGGTACTCCGGTTTCCTCCCACATTCTGAGAGGCTTGCAGGTTAGGCGAATTGGCCATGCTAATTTGAACCTTAGTGTCTGGGGGATTAGCAGGGTAAATACATGGGGTTAGTGGGATCTGGGTGGGATTGTTGTCAGTGCAGGCTCGATGGGCCAAATGGTCTCCTTCTGCACTGTAGGGATTCTATGATTCTATGATAAACATCGAAAATGCTGGAAAAACTCAGCAGGTCCGGCAGCATCTGTGGAGAAAGAGAAACAGAGTGTACATTTCGGGTCCAGGTGACTATTCTTCAGAGCTGCAAAGGAGGATTAGTGGAGTAGACACACGGGGTCATGGGGATAGGGCCTGGGTGGGATGCTCTGTTGGAGTCGGTGCAAACTCGATGGGCCAAATGGCCTCCTTCTGCATTGTTCCATGATTCTATGACTAAAGGCAGACAAGTCCCCAGGGCCTGTTGCCTATAACCCAGAGTCTTAAAGGAAGTCGCACAGAGATAGTGGAGACATTGGTTATAATATTCCAAAATTCCCTGGATTCTAGAAAAGTTCCAGCGGATTGTGAAAAGGCTAATATAATGCCACTTTCAAAAAGGCACAAAGACAGAAAGTAGGAAACTAAAGACCAGTTAGTTTAATGGCTGTTGTTGGGAAACTATTGAAATCCATTATTAAGGAAGAAGTAACGGGACATTTGGAAAGTCAAAATGCAATCCATTGGAGTCAGCAGGGTTTTATAAAAGGTCTGACTTGCTGGAGTTCTTCGAAGATGTAACAAGCAAAGTGGAGAATGGGGTTCCTGTACATGTAGTATATCTGGACTTCCAGAAAGCATTTGATAAAGTGCTGCACAAAAGGTTGTTTTTTAAGTTTAAGTTTATTTATTATTGTCACAAGTAGGCCTCACATTAACACTGCAATGAAGTCACTGTGAAAATCCCCTAGTCGCCACATTCTGGCGCCTGTTCGGGTACACTGAGGGAGAATTTAGCATGGCCAATGCACCTAAACCTGCATTGGGAAGGTGCTGACAAAGGAGCCTTAACAAGTTCCTACAAGTTCCTACAGTGCCACCTTGTAGATGGCACACACGTCTGCTACTGCACGCTGTTGGTGGGGGAAGTGAATATTAATGTAACATGGGGGTGGGGATATCAAACAAGTCCTGGATGGTGTCAAGTTTCTTGAATGTTGGTCCAGCTGCAACCATCCAGGCCAGCATAGGTTGTAGCCTTGCTATCAATCATGGAAGACCCTCACCCAGAATTCTGTGCCCTCGCCATCCTCAGTGCTTCTTCCAAATGGTGTTGACGCACTGGAGTATTGCTTCAGCATCTGAGGGAGGTTGGTGGGATGGGGTGGCGGGGGAGGGGGGGGGAGTTGTGGGTGGTGGTGCAGGGGGGCTAGCAGTGGGTGGTAATTTCCTTATCCATGATTGACCTGATGCTATGGGAGTTCACAAGGTCTAGATTCAACGTTGAGTACTCACAGGACCAGGCCTTCTCAACTGCATCCCACCATGCCATCGCCTCTAGTGATTCAGAACACGCCCAATGTCTGTGAAATGGAGATAGTTTTAAGCAAGTATTATTTGTGATTGTGTGTATTGGGCCTTAGCATTACGTTTAAGTTTACTTTATATTTCTGCCGTTGAATGAACATTTGTGGGGCAGGGGGCGTGGGGGGGGGGGGGGTGGGGGGTGCGCGAAATTAATGAGAAATCCATAAAAGTTGTCATGTCTGGCATCTGCCACTTGGTTACTGGCATCTGACTTTTCCAGTGGCAACACCAGCTGGGATCATAACACTGAGGCATAGATTGTGGGGTATGGTTTGGACCATATCCCACAATCCCCAGAGGGATTTGGACCAACTAGAAAAATGGGCTGAAAAATGGCAAATGGAATTTAACGCAGACAAGTGTGAGATATTGCACATTGGAAGGACAAGCCAAAGTAGAACGTACAGGGTAAATGGTAGGACTCTGAAGAGTGCAGTTGAACAGAGGGATCTGGGAATACAGGTACAGAATTCCCTAAAAGTGACGTCACAGGTGGATAGGGTCGTAAAGAGTGCCTTTGGTACATTGGCCTTTATAAATCGGAGTATCGAGTATAAAAGTTGGAGTGTTATGGTAAGGTTATATAAGGCATTGGTGAGGCCGAATTTGGAGTATTGTGTACAGTTTTGGTCACCTAGTTACAGGAAGGATGTAAATAAGGTTGAAAGAGTGCAGAGAAGGTTCACCAGGATGTTGCCGGGACTTGAGAAGCTGAGTTACAGAGAGAGATTGAATAGGTTGGGACTTTATTCCCTGGAGCGTAGAAGATTGAGGGGAGATTTGATAAAGGTGCATAAGATTTTGATGGGTATAGATAGAGTGAATGCAAGCAGGCTTTTTCCGCTGAGGCTAGGGGAGAAAAAAACCAGAGGGCATGGGTTAAGGGTGAAAGGAGAAAAGTTTAAAGGGAATATTAGGGGGGGCTTCTTCACGCAGAGAGTGGTGGGAGTGTGGAATGAGCTGCCGGATAAAGTGGTAAATGCGGGGTCACTTTTAACATTTAAGAAAAACTTGGACGGGTTCATGGATGAGAGGGGTGTGGAGGGATATGGTCCAAGTGCAGGTCAGTGGGACTAGGCAAAAAATGGTTCGGCACAGACAAGAAGGGCCAAAAGGCCTGTTTCTGAGCTGTAATTTTCTATGGTTCTATGGTTCAGTGTGTGTGATGACTATGTCAGGCGCATACTTGACTATTCTGTGGGACAATCCTACCTTTGGCACAAGTTCCTCGATATTATTTAGGAGGGCAGGCGGTGGCCCAGTGGTATTATCACAAGACTATTAGTCCAGAAACCCAGGTTCGAATCCTGCCACAGCAGATGGCAGAATTTGAATTCAATAAAATATATCCGGAATTAAAAATCTACTGATGAAACCATTGTCGATTGTCAGAAAAACCCATCTGGTTCACTCATGTCCTTTAGGGAAGGAAATCATAGAAATCATCATAGAAATCATAGAAACCCTACAGTACAGAAAGAGGCCATTCGGCCCATCGTGTCTGCACCGACCACAATCCCACCCAGGCCCTACCCCCATATCCCTACATATTTCCCACTAATCCCTCTAACCTACGTATCTCAGGACACGAAGGGCAATTTTTAGCATAGCCAATCAACCTAACCCGCACATCTTTGGACTGTGGGAGGAAACCAGAGCACCCGGAGGAAACCCACGCAGACACGAGGAGAATGTGCAAACTCCACACAGACAGTGACCCAAGCCAGGAATTGAACCCAGGTCCCTGGAGCTGTGAAGCACTGTGCTACCGTGCCGCACCTGCTGTCCTTACCTGGCCTGGCCTACATATGACTCCAGAGCCACAGCAATGTGGTTGTTGACTCTCAACTTCCCTCTGAAATGGCTCAGCAAGCCATTCAGTTGTGTCAGTGTTTCAAGAAGGCAGCTCACTATCATCTTCCCAAGGGCAACTAGGGATGGGCAATAAATGCTGGCCAGCCAGCGACGCCCATGCCCCACAAATGAATAACAGAAACTTTAGTGGATAACTTTGCAGGGTCAACAGGGCTAATACATGTGACAATTATTGTGTGCCGTTATCGTTTCCTTTGTCTAGATCGATGCTGGGTGGTCTGTCTGGTTTTATTCCTTTTTGAATTATCTGGAACACATTTGGTACAACTGAGGTACTTGCTCAGCCATTTTTGAGGGTAGTTGAGAGTCAACTATACTGCTGTAGGCCAGACTGAGGTAAGGGTGGCAAATTTCCTTCTCTAAAGGACATTAATGAGGAACACTTACAGCAATATCCAGGGGCTGAGATGATTATCCTCCAAAAACCACTACCATCTTCCTTTGTGCCGGATATGCCCAGGCAGTGGCAAGGATTTTCCCTAATTTTTGATTTATTATTGTCACATGTATTAACATACAGTGAAAAGTATTGTTTCTTGGCATGTTATACAGACAAAGCATACCGTTCATAGAGAAGGAAACAAGAGGGTGCAGAGTGTAGTGTTACAGTCATGGCTAGGGTGTAGAGAAAGCTCAACTCAATGCAAGGTAAGTCCATTCAAAAGTCTGACAGCAGCAGGAAGAAGCAGTATTTGGGTTGGTTGGTACGTGACCTCAGACTTTTGTATCTTTTTCCCAACGGAAGAAGGTGGAAGAGAGAATGTCTGGAGTGCATGGGGTCCTTGATTATGTTGGCTGCTTTTCTGAGGCAGCGGGAAATGTAGACAGAGTCAATGGATGGGAGGCTGATTTGAGTGATGGACTGGGCTCCATTCACGACCCTTTGTAGTTCCTTGCGATCTTGGGCAGAGCTGGAGCTCCATACCAACCTGTGATACAACCTGAAAGAATGCTTTCTATGGTGCATCTGTAAAAGTTGGTAAGAGTTGTAGCGGACATGCCAAATTTCTCCTTCGTTTTGTTGACATTGGGGGAGAGATTACTCTCGTTGGACCAGTTCGCCAGATTCTCTATAAGACCATAAGACATTTGATTTGATTTGATTTATTATTGTCACATGTATTAGCATACAGTGAAAAGTATTGTTTCTTGCGGGTTATACAGACAAAGCATGCCATTCATAGAGAAGGAAACTAGAGAGTGCAGAATGTAGTGTTACAGTCATTACAGGTGCAGAGAAAACCTGAAGCTCTCGAGCATTTTTACTTCGTCCCTGTTGATGTAGACAGGGGCATGTTCTCCACTACGCTTCCTGAAGTCGATGACAATCTCCTTCGTTTTGTTGACAATGAGGGAGAGAATATTGTCATCGCACCAGTTCACCAGATTCTCCATAAATCATAGATTTTTTATTAGACATAGGAGCAGAATTAGGCCACTCGGCCCATCGAGTCTGCTCCACCATTCAATCATGGCTGATATTTTTCTCATCCCCATTCTCCTGCCTTTTCCCCATAACCCCGATCCCCTTATTAATCAAGAACCTATCTATCTCTGTCTTAAAGACACTCAATGACCTGGCCTTCACAGCCTTTTGCGGCAAAGTGTTCCACAGATTAACCACTCTCTGGCTGAAGAAATTCCTCCTAATTTCTGTTCTAAAGGATCGTCCCTTCAGCTTGAGGTTGTGCCCTCCAGTTCTAGTTTTTCCTACTAGTGAAAACATCCTCTCCACGAAGCCGTGCTGACTTTATCATGCACTTCTAAGTATTCCATGATCTCATCTTTAATAATGGACTCTAAAATCTTGCCAATGACCAAAGTCAGACTAGCCGGCCTATAATTTCCTGTCTGCTGCCTCCCACTCTTCTTAAACAGCGGTGTTACATTAGCTACTTTCCAGTCCTCTGTCTCCAGTGATTCCTGATAGATCACCACCAATGCCTCCACAATTTCCTCAGTTATCTCTTTTAGAACACTGAGCAGGTGTAGTCCATCCACCTTCAGACCTTTCAGTTTCCCCAGAACCTTGTCCTTCGTGATGGCCACTACCCTCACCTGTGCCCCCTGACTCTCCTGGTGCTCTGGCATATGGGCGGCACGGTAGCACAGTGGTTAGCACTGCTGCTTCACAGCTCCAGGGACCTGGGTTCGATTCCCGGCTTGGGTCACTGTCTGTGTGGAGTTTGCACTTTCTCCTTGTGTCTGCGTGGGTTTCCTCCGGGCGCTCCGGTTTCCTCCCACAGTCCAAAGATGTGCGGGTTAGGTTGATTGGCCATGCTAAAAATTGCCCCTTAGTGTCCTGAGATGTGTAGGTTAGAGGGATTAATGGGTAAATATGGAGGGATATGGGCGTAGGGCCTGGATGGGATTGTGGTCGGTGCAGACTCGATGGGCCGAATGGCCTCCTTCCGCACTGGAGGGTTTCTATGATTCTTTCTATGATTCTATCTCATTCCTGTACTCTGTCCCGTCATTGGTCACATTTACCTCACTTTTGCCAGGACTCCTTGTCACAAAGAATAAATGATCTAATTAACTATGCCATTTATTTTTGGGTTAACATGTGAATAGTGTTGTCGGGTCAAATTATGCCTTGATGTCAAGTGCAGTCACTCTTAACACATATAAGTTAATAAACCTGGGGTTTAAAGGATTATGACAATAACAGTGACTCTGAAAATGTTGAATTGTCATTAAAAACCCATCTGGTTCATCCACATCCCACAAAGATGGAAATCTGCCATCCTGATCCAGTCTGGTTTCTATGTGACTCCAGAAAAAAATAACAAATGTGACAGACTTTGAAGTGGCCTAGCAAGCCACACAGTTTGGAGATGGGTTCGCCTTGACAGAGATGCCCACATCCTGTGAACGAAGAGGGGGAAATGTTGGGAAATGCAGCTGCAAAATGTACACGCACTAAATGCTCACAAACAGCAGAATTCAAGCCATGCTGATTAGGGATAAACGTTGTAACATCTCCAAGTTATGTCATGTGGGAGGGGAGAGGGGGGGGGTGCCTCAGCTGAAAGATAGTGCGTCCCTCCCTCCGTCATGCGGTCAAATGATTCAGAGAGCTGCACTTACTGGACTTTGTGTCATAAGCAGAAAATCATTAAGAGCTTGAAAAGCTGCCACATTTCCCACTCAGGGAGCTCAATAAAAATGATTTATTTTTTGTTGTTGTTGTTACAGATTCCTGGGAGAAGTGTGCGGTGCACGAGTGCGCAGCCCGAGTTGACTTTATATTAACCGATTGATGCAGCCAAGCCATCAGCAGATCCAGGTTAAATTTACTGGATTAGTCGGAACTGCCGGTCGGGAAGGCGGATTTTCTTTAAACTCTCTCTTTCTAAACTCTTACCAGTCTTCAGAGACCCAATCAAAACACTCATCCAATTAAAGCACCTTCACCATGACAACAAGAAAGATCCCAGCCAAACTAGCCTTTGGGCATGGCTCCAGGAGTTCAGTGCAGTGACCCATATCCATTATTTTTTGATTTGATTTGATTTATTATCGTCACATGTATTAGTATACAGTGAAAAGTATTGTTTCGTGCGCGCTATACAGACAAAGCATACCGTCCATAGAGTACATAGGGGAAAGGAATAGGGGATCAGGGGTTATAGGGAAAAGGCAGGAGAGTGGGGATGAGAAAAATATCAGCCATGATCGAATGGTGGAGCAAACTCAATGGGCCGAGTGGCCTAATTCTGCTCCTATGTCTTATCATCTTATGGTTTTATTTGTCTTAACAATCAAAGCATATTGAATTTCATTAGGAAAAAATTCTGCCATATATCCTGATTGTTAATGCTATTTGCAAATATCCCAACTCATCTTTTGAGATGTAATACTCGACGTTCATTTTCAAAATTATCTTTGTCACAGACGTAACCAGCCGCCCACTGTGAGTAGCCTAAACACTGATAAAATAATCCTGCTTTAGTGGCACTTAATCACACGCAATGAGATCTTTAGAAAATGTTTTAAATACTTGGCTTCAAATACAAATTCGGACCCGAGATTCATCAGTCAAGATTGCAATGTTTATTTGTGACTTCAATAGTTTCACATTTGCTTCATTTCAAACATATGTTACTCAGAGATGCATAAAATAATGAAGAAATCGCATTTACCTCATGCCTCCATTCTTAATTGTACGTCAATTATACTATAAGATACAGAGGCGAAGGACATTGTTTGATTCAGTATTTAGAGTATTTATATAACGTGTACAGTTTTGGTCTTGTTATCTGAGGAAGGATGTTCTTGCTCCAGAGGCAGTGCAGAGGAGATTTACCAGACTGATTCCTGGGACTGATGTATGAGGAGAGATTGAGTTAGTTAGGATTGTATTTGCTGGAGTTCAGAAGAATGAAGTTTGAAGTTTAAATTTATTAATCACAAGTAAGGCTTACATTAACACTGCAATGAAGTTACTGTGAAAGTGCAGTAACTAGTTGCCCCTAGTTGCCACACTCCGGCGCCTGTTCCAGTCAATGCACCTAACCAGCACGTCTTTCAGACTGTGGGAGGAAACCAGAGCACCCGGAGGAAACCCACGCAGACACGGGGAGAATGTGCAAACTCCACACAGACAGCAACCCAAGCCAGGAATCGAACCCAGGTCCCTGGCGCTGTGAGGCAGCAGTGCTGACCACTGTGCCACCATGCCGCCCCATGCAGGAAGAATTTCATAGGAACCTATAAAAGTCTAACAGGAATAGACAGGGTGGATGCAAGAATGATGCTCCCGCTGGTTGGGGTGTCCAGAATCAGGGGTCACAGTCTGAGGCTACGGGTAAACCGTTTAGGACAGAGATGAGGAGAAATTCCTTCACCCAGAGACTGGGCAGCCTGTGGTACTCACTACCACAAAAAATAGTTGAGGCCAAAACATTGTGGGCGGGATTTTACAGCCTTGCTTGTCCCAAAAGCTCAAAATTCTGTCAAGGTCAATGGACCATTCCGTGATCCGCCTCTTGCCCGCTCCGATTCCCGTGGTGGGTGGGACGGTAAAATTCCGGCCTGTATGTTTTCAAGAAGGGTTAGATATAGCACTTGAGGCGAAGGGGATCGAAGGATATGGGGGGAAGGCGGGATCAAGCTATTGAGTTGGATGACCAGCCACGATCGTAATGAATGACAGAGCAGGCTCGAAGGGCCAAATGGCCTCCTCCTGCTCCTATTTCTATGTTTCTATGTTTCCATAAAAGGTGAATGTCCATGACTGGACAAAACAACATTTTAATTTAATTAGATAAATTCCCTTTGGCATTTTTGATTTGATTGCATTTGATTTGATTTATTATTGTCACATGTATTAATATACAGTGAAAAGTATTGTTTCTTGAACGCTATGCAGACAAAGCATACAGTTCATTGAGAAGGAAATGAGAGAGTGCAGAATGTAGTGTTACAGTCATAGCTAGGGTATATGGAAAGATCACCTTAAAGCAAGGTAGGTCCATTCAAAAGTCTGACAGCAGCAGGGAAGAAGCTGTTCTTGAGTCGGTTGGTTCGTGACCTCAGATTTTTTCCCGACGGAAGAAGGTGGAAGAGAGAATGTCCGGGGTGCGTGGGGTCTTTAATTATGCTGGCTGCTTTGCCGAGGCAGTGGGAAGTGTAGACAGAGTCAATGGATGGGAGGCTGGTTTGCGTGATGGATTGGGCTACATTCACAACCTTTTGTAGTTCCTTGCCGTCTTGGTTAGAGCAGGAGCCATACAGAGCTGTGATGCAACCAGAAAGAATGCTTTCTATGGTGCACCTGTAAAGGTTGGTGAGAGTTGTAGTGGATATGCTAAATTTCCTTATCCTCCTGAGAAAATAGAGGCGTTGGTGGGCTTTCGTAACTATAGTGTGGGCATGGGGGGACCAGGACAGGTTGTTGGTGTTATCAGGTTGTTTCAGAAACAGGTTATTTCTGTTATTGTGCCTCTTGAGGGCTATCACTTCAGTTAAATTAGTTAATTAATTTCACCTTTGGATAAATGGTACTGTTTCCAAATAGCAGTAAGAGGGAATGCTGGGTGACTGTTAGTGGGTGGGAGGCAGATGTATGTAATGTTGCATTCTGTAAATAAATGAACTCTCAAAAAATGACCTATATCTAGTTTCTTCCTTCATTCACCATGTGGTTTGGGATCCTTTTATCATACATGACCTCAAAACATCCTAAGATTTGGCAACCAATTTGTAAACAACCATTAACAGTGGCACAGGGACCAGATAATCTGTATGCTTAAGTGCTATTGACTGAGGAATAAATATTGACCAGGGTGGCACAGTGGCCAGCACTGCTGCCTCACTGCAAGAACCCGGGTTCAATTCTGACATTGGATGACTGTCTGTGTGGATTTTGCACATTCTCCCCGTGTCTGCGTGGGTTTCCTCCAACACTCCCAAGATGTGTGGGTTAGGTGGATTGGCCACACTAAATTACCCTTAGTGTCCAAAGATGTATACGCTAGGGGGACATCATGGAGAGGTCTTCTATTCTTCTTTGAAGTGTCAGTCACGAGGGCAGTAGGTTTAAGGGGGATGTGAGGAAGAACATTTTTACCCAGAGGGTGGTGACGGTCTGGAATGCGCTGCCTGGGAGGGTGCACCAACCACAATCCCACCCAGGCCCTATCCCCATAATCCTATGCATTTACCCCAGCTAGTCCCCCTGACACTAAGGGGCAATTTACCACGGCCAATCTACCTAACCCGCACATCTTTGGACTGTGGGAGGAAACCGGAGCACCCGGAGGAAACCCACACAGACACGGGGGGAATTTGCAAACTCTATACAGACAGTGACCCGAGTGAAGCCGAGTCTCTGGAGCTGTGAGGCAGCAGTGCTAACCACTGTGCCACCGTGCCGCCCCGGTAAATATCATTTATCGCCAGGGGAATTAAATACAAAATTAGGAAGGTTATGCTTCTGTTGTGCAGGGCCCTGGTGAGACCACATCTGGAGTATTGTTACAGTATTCCTCTCCTTATCTAAGGAAGGATGTAAATGCATTTGACATTGTTCAGAGAAGGTTTGCTGGACTATTATCTGAAAAGGGCGGATTGTTTTATGAGGACAGGCTAGCCTTCTGTCCACTGGAATTTAGTAGAGCAAGAAGCGACTTGATTGAAACATACAAGATCCTGAGGGGTCTTGACAGGGTAGATTCGGAAGATGTTTCCTCTTGTGGGAGAATCTAGAACTCAGGGTCACTGTTTAAAATTGAAGGGTTCAAGTCCAGATGACCCTTTGTCAAAGCTCAGCTTTGATAAAGGGACAATGTCAGCTCTTTTCTCTCCTTACAGATGCTGCCAGGCCTGCTGAGATTTTCCAGCACTTTCCCTTTTGGTTTCAGATTCCAGCATCTGCAGTAATTTGCTTTTATTAAAATTGAAGGGTTGCCCATTTATGACAGAGATGAGGAGAAATCTTTTTCTTTCTGAGTGTCAAGATTCTCTGGAACTCTCTTCCTCATAAAAGCATTGGAGGCAGAATCTTTAAATATTTTTAAGACAGATGTAAATAGATTCTTGATAAGCAATAGGGTGAAAGGTTATCGAGGGTATGTTACAAAGAGATCAGCCATGGTCTTATTGAATGGCAGAAGGGAGGCGATGCCCTAGTAATATTATTGCTAGACTACTTATCCAGAAACTCAGCTAATGTTCTGGGGACCCGGGTTCGAATCCTGCCACGGCAGATGGTGGAATTTGAATTCAATAAAAATATGTGGAATTAAGAATCTACGAATCCCTACAGCACAGAAGGAGGACATTCAGCCCATCGAGCCTGCACTGATAACAATCCCACATAGGCCCTATCCCCGTAACCCCACATATTTACCCTGCTAATCCCCCTGACACTAGGGGCCAAGTTAGCATGGCCAATCAACCTAACCCGCACATCTTTGGACTGTGGGGGGAAACTGGAGCCCCCGGAGGAAACCCACGCAGACATGGGAAGAATGTGCAAATTCCACACAGACAGTGACCCAAGCGGAAACGAACCCGGGTCCCTGTCGTTGTGAGGCAGCAGTGCTGACCACTGTGCCACCGTGCCACCCTGATGACCGTGAAACCATTGTCGATTGTGGGAAAAACCCATTTGGTTCACTAATGTCCCTTTCGGGAAGGAAGTCTGCCGTCCCTTACCCGGTCTGGCTTACAACATAATTAAGGACGCCACGCACCCCGGACATTCTCTCTTCCACCTTCTTCCTTCGGGAAAAAGATACAAAAGTCTGAGGTCACGTACCAACCGACTCAAGAACAGCTTCTTCCCTGCTGCCGTCAGACTTTTGAATGGACCTACCTCGCATTAAGTTGACCTTTCTCTGCACCCTAGCTATGACTGTAACACTACATTCTGCACTCTCTCCTTTCCTTCTTTATGAACAGTATTCTTTGTCTGTATAGCGCGCAAGAAACAATACTTTTCACTGTATGTTAATACATGTGACAATAATAAATCAAACAATAAATCAAATCAAATGTGACTCCAGAGCCACAGCAATGTGGTTAATTCTCAACTGCCCTCTGAAATGCCCTAGGAGGACACTTAGTTCAAGGACAACTAGGGATGGGCAACAAATGCTGGCCCAGCCAGCGATGCCCCCATCCCATAAATGAATAAAAACAAGTAGGTTTGAGAGGTCGATTGGCTGACTCCTGCTCCTAATTCATAAGCTGGCATGTTCTGAGTTAACAGAGTCAGTGACGTTGTGTTCGAGATTTATCTACAATCAACATTTCCAGCAACACCAGGAATAAAGTTACACATAATTGTCTCTTTAATCATTCATCAGTCACTGATTGGATGAACGAGACACTATGTTATTCAGGTGGATTCCCAACTCTTGGGCGGAAAGAAAAATTTGGGCAGAGTAAATTGTAGACCTAGATTCCACAAGTGGGGATATCATTGATGTTCCTCCTCACAGCGCCAGGGACCCGGGTTCGATTCCCGGCTTGGGTCACTGTCTGTGTGGAGTTTGCACGTTCTCCCCATGTCTGCTGGGTTTCTCCGGGTGCTCCGGTTTCCTCCCACAGTCTGAAAGACGTGCTGGTTAAGTGCATTGACCTGAACAGGCGCCAGAGTGTGGCGACTGGGGTATTTTCACAGTAACTTCATTGCAGGTAATATAAGCCTTACTTGTGACACTAATAAATAAACGTTAACTTTAACAAGTTGCTTCTTTAAATGGTTTCAGTGGGTTAGCTGTTCAGGTCGCAGGATCCCTGGCACGATCCAAGCTGGCACGGGTCCGCAAACTGGAGAGGGGGGAGCCGAAGAAACAACCAGTGAGGGACCTGAACTGCGCAAATTGGTCAGTAGGCAACATGTGTCATTACTGACTCAGAATAGACTGTTAGTTGTACCTACAGCCCTGATTTCCTATCATATACTGAATGTCCCTCAGGGAAAACTCTCAGAGACATTCCATTTTCACGGATAATGGCTGGAAATCTACCATCTCGCCCGCCACGGAATTGGAGCGGGCGAGGATCCAACAACAGAAATCTCCGTTGATCTGGGGGTGGGAATTTCCGATCTCACCCAAGCAAGGCCTTAAAATCCCACCTGTTAATGTGCTTTTATTAGTTCAGTATGACAATTGACCTTTCTCCTGTGGCTCTGTTTGGATTCATAGAATCATAGAATCCCTACAGTGCAGAAGGAGGCCATTTGGCCCACTGAGTCTGCACCAACCACAATCCCACCCAGGCCCCATTCCCGCAACCCCACATATTTACCCTGCTAATCCCCCTGACACTCGGGTCAATTTAGCATGGCCAATCAAACTAACCTGCGCAACTTTGGACTATGGGAGGAAACCGGAGCACCCGGAGGAAACCACATGCAGACACGGGGAGAATGTGCAGACTCCGCACAGACAGTGAACCAAGCCGGGAATCGAACCCGGGTCCCTGGCGTGTGAGGCAGCAATGCTAACCACTGTGCCAAGGTGCCGCCATTTTGGTGATGCGTCAGTGCAATGAATGCAGATAGAAGTGTCGCATTCAGGGTCGATCCCGAAACATTCCCCATTCCGTTATCGGCGTTTATGGGTTGGAGACTCTCAACTATCGGCTCATAAATCCATGGAGCCATTCGCATTTTATTAACTTATTTGTAGACATTTCAAATGCTTGACATCATGGGTCAGCATTAGCACCAGCCGTCTAAAGCAACATTTCCGTCATAAAGCAATTATGAGCAGATTGGCTGGATAAAATAGCTGTTGAAACCCATGGAGATGTATGATGGATGCATCATCAAGCGATGCTTTCTGACGATATTTGTGACTTTGTGTTGCTTTGGGTGGAGTGGAATTTAAGGAAAATTGCAACATCGTTTTCTGAAGAATGCTGCAGGGAACAGAAATGGGAACAAGAACAAAGTCTGACAATTCCAAAGTAAATTGTGGCAGAAACACAAAAGATTGCAGGATCAAAACCGATAAAAGGTTTTTTTGGTCTGGTAATGCATGAAATAGACTCCGCGTTAGAAGGGTGAAGCAAAAATTCTGCTTCAAGATAAATAAACTCATGTGGGCAGACTAAAGAACAAAGAAAATTACAGCACAGGAATAGGCCCTTCGACCCTCCAAGCCTGCACCGACCATGCTGTCCGACTGAACTAAAATCCCCTACCCTTCCGGGGACCATATCCCTCTATTCCCATCCTATACATGTATTTGTCCAGACGCCCCTTAAGAGTCACTACCGTATCCGCTTCCACTACCTCCCCTGGCAGCAAGTTCCAGGCACCCACCACCCTCTGTGTAAAAAACTTTGCCTCATACATCTCCTTTAAACCTTGCCCCTCGCACCTTAAACCTATGCCCCCGAGTAATTAACTCTTCCAGCCTGGATAAAAGCTTCTGACTATCCACTCTGTCCATGCCCCTCATAATCTTGCAGACTTCTGTCAGGTCGCCTCTCAACCTCCGTCATTCCAGTGAGAACAAACCAAGTTTCTCCAACCTCTCCTCATAGCTAATGCCCTCCATACCAGGCAACATCCTGGTAAATCTTTTCTGTACCCTCTCCAAAGCCTCCACACCCTTCTGGTAGTGTGGCGACCAGAATTGAACACTATATTCCAAGTGTGGCCTAACTAAGGTTCTATAAAGATCAACTACTGTTGACCTTGACTCAGTAACTCACGATTCTGCACCAGAGGATTGTTGGTTTGAGTCCCACGCCAGGGACTTGGGCCAATTAATCAGTGGCGATATTTTTATGCGTCAGGGAGTGCTGTACAGTTGGAGGTGCTGCCTTTCAGATGCTTTCCAAATTGTAGTGGAAGATCCGACAGTAAAGTTTATTTATTAGTGTCACAAGTAGGCTTAAATTAACACTGCAATGAAGTTACTGTGAAAATCCCCTAGTCGCCACACTCCAGCGCCTGTTCATGACACTTAGGGAAAATTTAGCACGGCCAACGCACCTAACCAGCACGTCTTTCGGACTGTGGGAGGAAACCAGAGCACCCGGAGGAAAACTACGCAGACATGGGGAGAATGTGCAGACTCCGCACAGGCAGTGACCCAGGCTGGGAATCGAACCCGGGTCCCTGGCACTGTGAGGCAGTGGTGCTAACCACTGTGCCACCGTGCCATCCCAAATATAAGTCAAAAGAAGAGAAAGGGAATTCTCACCAGTGTCCTGGCCAATATTCATCCCCACAAAAAAAGACATAGCCAGAACAGATCATTATCACATTATTCTTCATGCATCAGTCACCTGCCACGTTTCTCCACGTTACATGGGGGCACAGAAATAATAGGGAACCAAATGTCCAGTTAAAATGAGGAACTTAAGAATATTAACATCAATTAAGAAATAGTGCAGTGGTGGCATAGAAAACATAGAAACTAGAAACAGGAATAGGCCATTCAGCCCTGCGAACCTGGTATATCATTGTTCACTCAGGAAATCCAAGTTCCTTTGGCAAAATGGCCACCACTCCCAGTGGCAGTGCTGGAACTGAAGAGCTCTGATTGGCCTAGATAGAGTAGAGAGGATGCTTCCACTAGTGGGAGAGACTAGAACTCGAGGGCACAGCCTCAAAGTGAAGGGACGCTCCTTTAAAACTGAGATGAGGAAGTATTTCTTCAGCCAGAGGGTGGTCAATCTA
Organism: Mustelus asterias; assembly: GCF_964213995.1. Taxonomy (NCBI): domain Eukaryota; kingdom Metazoa; phylum Chordata; class Chondrichthyes; order Carcharhiniformes; family Triakidae; genus Mustelus; species Mustelus asterias. The sequence goes on along the minus strand of NC_135808.1, from coordinate 128,344,275 downwards.
TGGAACTCATTGGCACAGAGGGCTGTGGAAGCCAGGTCATTGAGTGTCCTTAAATCAGAGATAGACAGGTTCTTGATCAATAAGGGGATCAAGGGTTATGGGGAAAAGGCAGGAGAACGGGGATGAGAAAAATATCAGCCATGATTGAATGGCGGAGCAGACTCAATGGGTCGAATGGCCTAATTCTGCTCCAATGACTTATGGTGTATTGGCTGGCAGCTCTTGGCCTCATTACTAATTATCAACTAAGTGCCTGAAACACGTAAAACAATCTCGTGGCTTCCAGGGTGGCAAGGGATCGGCCCCATATCCCCGGCCAGTGGTCAAGGCCAGTACCTCCATGTTAAATCCAGGTGATATGTTCTGAAGCAATATTCAAACTGAGAGACAAGAGTCCTACCAACTGAGCAAAGTGGACTTTCCCTGTTAACCTAACAATCCCAGTTCTAAGTATTTATTGTTTGCCAGGTGCTTTGTAGTGTTCCTGGCATGTGTGATTAAACAGTAAGTAAATGCAACCAATTATTTTGCTTTGTCACAGACACCCATTATGTGTAATCCTGTTCAATCTGAGACACAGTAAGGAGTCTAACAACACTAGGTTAAAGTCCAACAGGTTTATTTGGTAGCAAACGCCACTAGCTTTCGGAGCACTGCTCCTTCGTCAGGTGAGTGGGAGCTCTGTTTACAAACAGGGCATATAAAGACACAAACTCAATTTACAGAATAATGAATAATGATTGGAATGTGAGTCTTTACAGCTAATCAAGTCTTAAAGGTACAGACAATGTGAGTGGAGAGAGCATTAGCACAGGTTAAAAAGATGTGTATTGTCTCCAGACAGGACAGCCAGTGAGACTCTGCAGGTCCAGGCAAGCTGTGAGGGTTACAGATAGTGTGACATGAACCCAAAATCCTGGTTAAGGCCGTCCTCATGTGTGCGGAACCTGGCTATCAGTTTCTGCTCAGCGACTCTGCGCTGTTGTGTGTTCTGAAGGCCACCTTGGAGAACGCTTACCCGAATATCAGAGACTGAATGCCCGTGACCGTTGAAGTGCTCCCCAACAGGAAGAGAACAGTCTTGCCTGGTGATTGTCGAGCGGTGTTCATTCATCCATTGTTGTAGCATCTGTATGGTTTCCCCAATGTACCATGCCTCGGGACATCCTTTCCTGCAGCGTATCAGGTAGACAATGTTGGCCGAGTTGCAAGAGTGTGTAACGTGTACCTGGTGAATGGTGTTCTCACGTGAGATGATGGCATCCGTGTCAATGATCCGGCACGTCTTGCAGAGGTTGCTGTGGCAGGGTTATGTGGTGTCGTGGTCACTGTTCTCCTGAAGGCTGGGTAGTTTGCTGTGGACAATGGTCTGTTTGAGGTTGCGCGGTTGTTTGAAGGCAAGAAGAGGGGGTGTGGGGATGCCCTTGGCGAGATGTTCGACTTCATCAATGACATGTTGAAGGCTCCGGGGGAGATGTCGTAGCTTCAATCTGAGACACTCATTGATAGGAGGAAACGAACATTAATACAAAACCGCAGAGGCTGAAAGTCTGAAATAAAAATAGAGAATGCAGGGGATGAAGTAGAAAGCGTCGAGAGCTTCAAGTTTTTAGGTGTCCAGATCACCAACAACCTGTCCTGGTCCCCCCATGCCGACACTATAGCTAAGAAAGCCCACCAACGCCTCTGCTTTCTCAGAAGACTAAGAAAATTTGGCATGTCAACTATGACTCTCACCAACTTTTACAGATGCACCATAGAAAGCATTCTTTCTGGTTGTATCACAGCTTGGTATGGCTCCTGCTCTGCCCAAAACTACAAAAGATTGTGAATGTAGCCCAATCCATCACACAAACCAGCCTCCCATCCATTGACTCTGTCTACACTTCCCGCTGCCTCAGCAAAGCAGCGAGCATAATTAAGGGCCCCACGCACCCCGGACATTCTCTCTTCCACCTTCTTCCATTGGGAAAAAGATATAAAAGTCTGAGGTCACATACCAACCGACTCAAGAACAGCTTCTTCCCTGCTGCTGTCAGACTTTTGTATGGACCTACCTCGCATTAAGTTGATCTTTCTCTACACCCTAGCTATGACTGTAACATTACATTCTGCACTCTCTCGTTTCCTTCTCTATGAACGGTAGGTTTTGTCTGTATAGTGTGCAAGAAACAATACTTTTCACCATATCTTAATACATGTGACAATAATAAATCAAATCAAAATCAAAAACTCTCCTTCCGCCACCCTTTCCCAGACCTTCCTTTGTTCTTGCTCCTTCCCTTCCTCCCCCACTTATCCTGCACACACCCTTCCACCACAGCCTCCATTGTCTTTGAAACGCTTACATTTCTATCTTTCTTCTGTTCCAATGAAAAGTCATTGACCTGAAATGTCCCTGATTTTCTCCATAGAAGGAAGAGGATCTGAACACTGGAATTCAGAGACCGTTCTCACCTTATGGGGTCTGATGTTGCAGATGTATAGAACGTTGGTTCGGCCGCATTTGGAATACTGCGTCCAGTTCTGGTTGCCACACTACCAGAAGGACGTGGAGGCTTTGGAGAGAGTACAGAGGAGGTTTACCAGGATGTTGCCTGGTATGGACGGGCTTAGTTATGAGGAGAGATTGGGTAAACTGGGGTTGTTCTCCCAGGAAAGACGGAGGATGAGGGGAGACTTAATAGAGGTGTATAAAATTACGAAAGGCATAGATAGGGTGAACGGTGGGAAGCTTTTCCCCAGGTCGCTGGTGACGTTCACAAGGGGTCATAGGTTCAAGGTGAAGGGGGGGAGGTTTAACACAGATATCAGAAGGACATATTTTACACAGAGGGTGGTGGGGGCCTGGAATGCGCTGCCGGGCAAGGTGGTGGAGGCGGACACACTGGGAACATTTAAGACTTATCTAGATAGCCACATGAACGGAGTGGGAATGGAGGGATACAAAAGAATGGTCTAGTTTGGACCAGGAAGCGGCGCGGGCTTGGAGGGCCGAAGGGCCTGTTCCTGTGCTGTATTGTTCTTTGTTCTTTGTTCTTATCCACAACGAGAAACATCCAGCCAGATCCCAGCTAAACTTTACTGGGAACAACATGCCAAAAAGTGGTTCCATATTTGATTGTCTCATGACCTCACTGACTCCTAGAATGAGAACCAACATGTCTTCCCAGAATGAGGCCGATGACAAACTCACTTTAATGCTGTTTGTAATAAATGAGATGCATGAGGTTAGAGAGAGATTTGATGTGGAGATTCCGGCGTTGGACCGGGATGGGCACTGTAAGAAGTCTCACAACACCAGGTTAAAGTCCAACAGGTTTATTTGGAATCACAAGCTTTCGGAGCACTGCCCCTTCATCAGGTGAGTGGAGGTTTCACAAACACAGCATATATAGGCAAAGACACAATTGCAGGATAATGGTTGGAATGTAAGTCTTTTCAGGAGAGAAAGAGATAGAGATAGAGAGAAAAATATAATCCTCTTAAACAGAACAAGTCAAAATCTGCCCCAAATAATTGGCCCCTCAGCTTCTTGCACACTTCCAACCATCTGCAATAGAGGAAAAGGAAGTCTTCGAGTCACAGAGTCATAGAGGTTTACAGCATGGAAACAGGCCCTTCAGCCCAACTTGTCCATGCCGCCCCTTTTTTTAACCACTAAGCTAATTCCAATTGCCTGCATTTGGCCCATGTCCCTCTAAACTCACCTTACCCATGTAACTGTCTAAACGCTTTTTAAAAAGACAAAATTGTACCCGCCTCTACTACTACCTCTGGCAGCTTGTTCCAAACACTCACCACCCTCTGTGTGAAAAAATTACCCCTCTGGACCCTTTTGTATCTCTCCCCTCTCACCTTAAACCTATGCCCTCTAGTTTTAGACTCCCCTACCTTTGGGAAAAGATATTGCCTATCTAGCTGATCTATGCCCCTCATTATTTTATAGATCTCTATAAGATTACTCCTCAGCCTCCTACGCTCAAGAGAAAAAGATCCCAGTCTATCCAGCCTCTCCTTATAACTCAAACTATCAAGTCCCGGTAGCATCATAGTAAATTTTTTCTACACTCTTTCTAGTTTAATAATATAATTTCTATAATACGGTGACCAGAATAGTATTCCAAGTGTGGCCTTACCAATGTCTTGTACAACTTCAACAAGTTGTCCCAACTCCTGTATTCAATGTTCTGACCAATGAAACCAAGCATGCTGAATGCCTTCTAAGTCACTCTGTCCACCTGTGACTCCACTTTCAAGGAGCTATGAATATATATCCCTAGATCTCTTTGTTCTGTAACTCTCCTCAACGCCCTACCATTAATTGAGTAAGTCCTGCCCTGATTTGATCGACCAAAATGCATCACCTCGCATTTATCTAAATTAAACTCCATCTGCCATTTGTCAGCCCACTGGCCCAATTGATCAAGATCCCGTTGCAATCCTAGATAACCTTCTTCACTGTCCAGTATGCCACCAATTCTGGTGTCATCTGCAAACTTACTAACCATACCTACTAAACTGTCATCCAAATCATTAATATAAATGACAAATAACAGTGGACCCAGCACTGATCCCTGAGGCACACCGCTGGTCACAGGCCTCCAGTTTGAAAAACATCCCTCTACAACCACCCTCTGGCTTCTGTCATCAAGTCAATTTTGTATCCATTTGGCTACCTCACCCTGGATCCCATGAGATTTAATCTTATGCAACACCCTACCATGTGGTACCTTGTCAAAGGCCTTGCTAAAGTCCATCTAGACAACATCAACTGCACTGCCCTCATCGACCTTCTTGGTTACCCCTTCAAAAAACTCAATCAAATTTGTGAGACATGATTTTCCACTCACAAAGCCATGCTGACTGTCTCTAATCAGTCCTTGCATCTCTAAATGCCTGTAGAAATCAGTCCTTGTGTCTGTAAATGCCTGTATTGTTATTATGCCTTCCACAACTTCAAAATGTCCCAAAGATTTACAGTCAACAAGGCACTTTGCAAATGGAGTCACTTCTTGTAATGGAGGAAACGCAATGGCCATTTTGCACACAGCAAGATCCCACTAACAAGGAGTAAGGGAGGTGAGGGTGGGGAGATGAGGAGAGGAGGTGATGATAACCAGATAACCTGGTTTACTGGTGGAGAGAAACTCAGCTGCTTTTCTTTAAGTAACCCCTCGGAATCTTTTACATCCATTAACTTCTCCTTGCAAAGACTGCAGCACCCACAATAGAGTCAGCAAAACAAAAAGAGGCCCTTCGGCCCATGATGTCTGCACCTATCTATTCTAACAGATAAGGCAGCACAGTGATCAGCACTGCTGCCTCACAGCACCAGGGATCCAGGTTCAATTCCACCCTTGAGTGACTGTCTGTGTCGAATCATAGAATCGTAGAATCCTACAGTGCAGAAGGAGGCCATTCGGCCCATTGAGTCCGAACCGACCGCAATCCCACCCAGACCCTATTTCCATAACCCCATGCATTTACTCTAGCTAGTCCTAGTGACACTAAGGGGCAATTTAGCATGGCCAATCAACATAACCCACGCATCTTTGGACTGTAGGAGGAAACCAGAGCACCCGGAGGAAACCCACGCAGACACGGGGAGAACATGCAAACTCCACACAGACAGTGACCCAAGCTGGGAATTGAACCAGGGTCCCTGGCGCTGTGAGGCAGCAGTGCCAACCACTGTGCCACCGCGCCACCCATAAATTTTGCCCATTCTCTCCAGGTCTGCGTGGGTTTCCTCCGGGTGTTCCGGTTTCCTCCCACACTCCAAAGGTGTGTGAGTTGGGTGGATTGGCCATGCTAATTTGCCCGTTAGTGTCAGGGGAATTAGCAGAGTAAATACTGACTGGGCCATTATTTATTGCCCTTGAGAAGGTGGTGGTGAGCTCCTTTCTGAGCAGGCAATATCTAGACCATCTGCATTCATATAGCTTACGATTGCTGGTCTCTTTATTAGTGTCACAAGTAAGGCTTACATTAACACTGCAATGAAGTTACTGTGAAAATTCCCCAGTCGCCACATTCTGGCACCTGTTCGGGTACATTGAGGGAGAATTTAGAACGACCAATGTACCTAACCAGCACGTCCAGTGCAAAAGACTCGCCGTTATCTCTGTGTTTCTCTAATTCTGGCCTCATGAGCAGTCCCAAGTTGCATCATCCCATCTTTGACAGCATGGCTGGACGTTCCAGTCCCACTGACGGTGCACCCCCCGCCCCCCCCATTGCAGATCTCCCAGAGTTCAAATAAACGTTCTCTTAAACCTGTGCCCCCTAGTAATTGACTCTTCCACCCTGGGAAAAAGCTTCTGACTATCCACTCTGTCCTTGCCTCTCATGATCTTGTAGACTTCTATCAGGTCTCCCCTCAACCTCCGTCGCTCCAGTGAGAATGATATGTGTATTGTATGTGTAAATTGCTTTTTGCTAGCTCATAAACTTATTTTAAAAGACATTTAACTGAATGCTGCCAGTTCTGTCTGATGCGCGATTAATTCACACGGGAGGCTAGAACGTACCCCGGAATAAAGGCTTTTATTCACGACAAATAGGAGCACACTACTTAACAATACTATCCCAGACTAAAGACTGCTAGGAAGTAGCAGTGACCCTTATACTCCTGTAAGAAGTCGGAGCCAAACGGAGTGTACCACATAAACAATAATAACAGGTGGAACACCCAAACCCTAACCCCAACAGTAACAAGAGTAACATATGTACAAGTACCCATAGTGGTAACCATCTATGGTTCACCACATTCACCCCTCCTTTAAAAACAAAGACCGGTGGGGTAAGGAGACAATACAAACTGTCCACATGTTCACAAGTTCAGCCGTTTCAGGGGTCCGCACCGTCTCTGCGACCTCCGCAGCACTGGCTCCAGTGCCGGTTCTGGTGACCGTGGTGACGACCCTCTCTCCGAGGTGGTGTCCACTGACTCCTCCAGTTCCTCTCCCGACTGCCGACCTCGAGATGGCGACAATCCCCTGGACTCAGGCAAGCTGCACACGGGAGTAAGAGGATTAAGTTGAGGTCCCGATGCTGTCCGCGCCGTGTCAGGAGGGGAGAGAATGGGCAAAGGAATCCTAACCAGGGGTGCGGGAGTGACGGGGGCTTCCAGGTCCCCTGCAGGCGCCAGACCTCTGATAGAGACCGTGTCCTCTCGCCCGTCAGGATATGCCACATAGGCATATTGAGGGTTGGCGTGGAGGAGATGGACCTGTTCAACCAAAGGGTCGGACTTGCAGGCCCTAACATGCCGCCGCAGGAGGACAGGTCCTGAGTACGTCAACCAAGACGGCAGTGAGGTCCCAGAGGAAGACGTCCTCGGGAAGGCAAACATCCGCTCATGTGGGGTAGTGTTGGTTGGCGTACACAGGAGGGACCAGATCGAATGGAGCGCATCAGGAAGTACCTCTTGCCAACGGGTGACTGGAAGACCCCTAGACCGTAGCGCCAGTAAAACAGCCTTCCAGACTGTAGCGTTTTCTCTCTCGACCTGTCCGTTACCCCTGGGGTTGTAACTTGTAGTCCTACTTGAGGCAATTCCCTTAGAGAGCAGGTATTGCCTCAAGTCGTCGCTCATAAACGACGAACCCCTATCACTGTGGATATAACTGGGGTAGCCGAACAGAGTAAAAAGACTCCGCAGGACTTTGATGACCGTGGTAGAGGATATGTCAGAACAGGGGATGGCAAAGGGGAATCGGGAGTATTCGTCATCAATGTTGAGGAAATACACGTTCCGATCCGTCGAAGGGAGGGGCCCCTTGAAGTCGACACTCAGTCGTTCAAAAGGGCGAGTGGCCTTAATGAGGTGTGCCCTGTCAGGCCGGTAGAAATGCGGCTTGCACTCTGCACAAACCTGGCAGCATCGAGTTATCGACCTGACATCCTCTATGGAATAGGGCAGATTCCGAGCCTTTACAAAATGGAAGAGCCGAGTGATCCCCGGATGGCAGAGATCATTGTGGAGGGCCTGTAACCGGTCCTCCTGCACACTGGCACATGTTCCACGCGACAGGGCATCTGAGGGCTCATTGAGCTTCCCCGGACGGTACATGATATCATAGTTGTAGGTGGAGAGTTCGATTCTCCACCTCAAGATATTATCATTGTTAATTTTTCCCTTTAACATATTGTTGAACATGAAGGCCACGGACCTTTGGTCCGTGAGCAGGGGAAACCGTTTGCCAGCCAAATAATGGCGCCAATGCCGTACGGCCTCCACAATGGCCTGAGCCTCTTTCTCCACAGAGGAGTGCCGAATTTCAGGGCCTTGGAGGGTGCGAGAGAAAAAGGCGACGGGCCTGCCTGCCTGGTTAAGTGTGGCGGCCAGGGCGAAATCAGATGCATCACTCTCCACCTGAAAGGGGATGGACTCATCGACAGCGTGCATCGTGGCTTTCGCGATGTCGGCTTTTATCCCTTCAAAGGCTAGGCGAGCCTCTGCTGCCAGGGGAAAAGAGTTGGATTTTATGAGTGGACGGGCTTTGTCCGCGTAATTGGGGACCCACTGTGCATAGTACGAGAAGCAGCCTAAGCATCTTCTCAGTGCTTTGCTGCTAGTGGGTAGGGGAAGTTCAAGGAGGGGACGCATACGGTCTGAATCGGGGCCGATGACCCCGTTTTCCACCACGTATCTGAGGATTGCTAGGCGGTGCTTGCTGAATACGCACTTCTCCTTGTTATAGGTCAGGTTCAGGAGAGTCGCAGTGCGTAAAACTTCTGGAGGTTGGCGTCGTGGTCCTGCTGGTCATGGCCGCAGATAGTGACGTTGTCCAGGTACGGGAAGGTAGCCCGTAGCCCGTTTTGGTCCACCATTCAGTCCATCTCACGCTGGAAGACCGAGACCCCATTAGTGACGCTGAAAGGGACTCTTAAAAAGTGGTAGAGACGGCCATCCACCTCAAAGGCCATGTATTTGCAGTCCTCTGGGCGAATGGGGAGCTGGTGGTAGGCTGACTTCAAGTCGATGGTGGAGAACACCTGGTACTGCGCAATCTGGTTGACCATGTCAGATATGCGCGGGAGAGGATACGCGTCCAGCTGCGTGTACCTATTAATGGTCTGACTATAGTCTATGACCATCCGGGGCTTGTCTCCAGTCTTAACCACCACGACTTGTGCTCTCCATGGGCTAGTGCTAGGTTGAATGACCCCTTCCCTGAGGAGCCGCTGAACCTCAGATCGAATAAAGATCCGATCCTCAGCGCTGTAACGCCTGCTTTTAGTCGCGATGGGCTTGCAGCCTGGCACGAGAATTTCGAATAGGGAAGGCAGGGTAATTTTAAGTGTTGAGAGGCTGCATGTGGAGCGCGCTGGACAATTTGGAGGCTGCTGTTCTCCCACTGAAAGTGGAGGGAGTGGCCCATCGTACTGCAGGGTCACACTCCTCAGGTGGACCATAAAGTCTAACCCCAGGAGTACCGGAGCGCAAAGGTGCGGTAGCACGAGGAGCCTGAAGTTCTCGTAGACTGTGCCCCGCACCGTTAGAGTTACCACACAGCTCCCAAGAACGAGGACAGATCGGGACCTCGACACCATGGAGATTGTCTGCCTGACAGTTTGCACACGGACAGCGCACCATTTTACTGTATCCGGGTGGATGAAGCTCTCCGTGCTCCCGCTGTCAAACAGGCAACGCGCCAAGCACCCGTTTACCTCTATGTCCATCATGGACTTGTCGAGTCTGTGAGGCTTGGCCTGGTCCAGGATGATTGATGCCACTGTTGGATCCCAAGCGTAACTGCAGGCAGTTGAGAAAGCCGACGACGAGGACCCCTGCTGGTCCCCTGCGGCCGGTGTCGACCAAAGTGGCTGCGCCCATGAATCGCACACGGTCGAGGATGTTGAAAATGGCGGCACCCGCAGGTTGCACGTGGCTGGCGTCGTCATCATAGGAAATGGCGGCACCCACAGGTCGCACGTGGCTGGCGTCGTCGTCATAGGAAATGGCGGCGCCCGTGGATCGCACGTGGCTGAAGACATCAATGAGGCCGGAGACGAGGAGATGGATCCTGGGGAGTCGCACGCAACACTGCTGGGCTTGGAAGGGGTCTTCGCTCGGCACACCTTTGCATAGTGCCCTTTCTTTCCACAGGCGGAGCAAAACACCGCCCTGGCCGGACATCTTTGGCGAGGATGCTTCGCCAAACCGCAGAAATAGCACCGTGGGCCTCCAGGAGCTGCCGCAGCCGTCAGGTCTGAAGTTGGGAGCATCATCGCGCAGTTCCGAGGAGCCGCCGAGTACAGCTGAGGCGGCGGCTGTGCTTGCCACGCTGTTCCCACGTGGTCGGTGGGGTAGGCTTCGAGACTTCTGCAGGCCGTTTCCATTGCGTCGGCCAATTCTACCGTCTTAGCCAGGTCCAGGTTACCCTGCTCTAGCAACCGCAGGCGGATATAGGATGAGCCGATTCCCGCCACGAACGCGTCCCGAATGAGGTCGTTGGTGTATTGAGTAGCCGACACCGCCTTGCAGTTGCAGGCTCTGGCTAGCTGTTGAAGTTCGCGCAGGTACTGTTCCGTAGTTTCGCCGGGCTGCCGCCGTCGAGTGGCTAATAGGTGACGAGCATGAATTTCGTTCGGCTGTTTGTTATACAGCTTCTTGAGCACGTTGATAGCATCTTTATAATTTTGGGAATCGCGAATTGTTGCATACACAGTGTCGCTCACCCTGGCGTGGAGGACCCGCAATCTGTCGGCGTCGGACTGGACTGCTGCCGAGGTCTCAACGTAATCCTCGAAGCACTTCAACCAATGGTCGAAAGTGTTCGACGCCCCAGCGGCACGCGGATCCAAGGTCAGCCGATCGGGCTTTAGCATCTGCTCCATTTTGTTCGACCAAAATTTTCAGTATTTGTCGTGAATAAAATTGATGCGCGATTAATTCACACGGGAGGCTAGAACGTACCCGGGAATAAAGGCTTTTATAGGAGCACACTACTTAACAATATTATCCCAGACTAAAGACTGCTAGGAAGTAGCAGTGACCTTTATACCCCTGTAAGAAGGCGGAGCCGAACGGAGTGTACCACATTAACAATAATAACAGGTGGAACACCCCAACCCTAACCCCAACAGTAACAAGAGTAACATATGTACAAGTACCCATAGTGGTAACCATCTATGGTTCATCACACTGTCAGTGCCTTAATGTCGAATGGTTTAAAAATCTTACCACCCCATTAGGGGTTCCACTTGCAATTCCCCCCGTCCGGCCATTGGCTAGCCCAATAATAGGCCAGTAAATGAAAGGTATCTAATGTTCTTAAAGGTGATTAGCTTCTTGATTCCTTTCCTCTTTACCTTAATCATCATTACTAATACTGCATTAAGATCATAATCCCCACTAATGTTAAAAAATCATAAGGAAAAGTAATATCATCGCATGTATGTCATCAGATAGGTGTCTGACAGTACACATTCTCATACCCTGGTAATAAAGACATCTCTTTGTCCACCTGGATCGATGCCACTGTTGCTGCAAATGGACTTTGCTCCTAATGCACAGCAGCATTTAAACATTTGTACAATTACAATGAACATTAGAATAATAATGAAGAAGAACACTACCCCTTGCACTATGTTTGTCCCCAGAGAACCCATCCCGCCAGTTGTCCAGCCCCACAAAGAAAGGGATGCTGGTTGTTTAAGTTTCTCGACCTCTTTTCGAATGTGTGTGACCAAATTGGTTATGTTCTCTGAAGTGTCAGGTGTCTACGTGCAACACTTTGATCCAATCAAAGCGCAGCTGCCAAGATGAAGCCATTCGATTCTATAGCACAACTGTGTACATCTCACCTCTAATCTCCATACGGGCTGTAGTGGTATCATTAGCAAGCTGTTCCAAAGTCAGGATAATGGCTTCAATCTCGATTGATAATCTCACATCAGCATACGGGGACACAATTATACCAAGGCAGATATCTAATCCCACAAGGCCACATCTATTTCTTCCAGACGGGAGCTGGAAAGAATGATAAATATATGGGACTACATATCCAAGGTAACACGACCCTTTCCATCCGATAGGTAGCCATGGATATGCCTTCTTCCCACAAATCCAATATGTGCCATTAAGTGTTGGATAAATGTGGTCCCCCTTGAAACAATATGGAATATTGCAAGATTGATCATTACTCTGTGGTTTCAGACAAACCCGACTGGTTAAGTCTACTGAGTGTTGACACTTACTGGTGCCCAAGTCTCCTCCAGAACCTTTTTTATTCTCAACACACAATGTCCCTTTCGGTTTCGATTCTGCTTCATTTAAAATAAGGCTGGGTGCTGGATTGGATGTATTGAAAACAGGTGAGTATCTATTCATGCGACATGGCCAATCTCTTCAAGATCTATTTCTATAATAGTCTACTCTATCACAATCTCTAGGAAAACCCGTTGCTACTACCTTATGAACAAAAATCAAAGAAAATTACAGCACAGGAACAGACCCTTCAGCCCTCCAAGCCTGCACCGACCATGCTGCCCCGACTGAACTAAAACCCCCTCCCCTTCCGGGGTCCATGCCCCTCTATTCCCATCCTATTCATGTATTTGTCCAGATGCCCCTTAAAAGTCATTATCGTATCTGCTTCCACTACCTCCCCTGGCAGTGAGTTCCAGGCAACCACCACCCTCCGTGTAAAAAACCTGCCTCATACATCTCCTTTAAACCTTGCCCCTCGCACCTTAAACCTGTGCCCCCTAGTAATTGACTCTTCCACCCTGGGAAAAAGCTTCTGACCATCCACTCTGTCCTTGCCTCTCATAATCTTATGATCTCCAAAAGACCGAGTAAGTTGATCCCACACAATTTGACCATGGCAGAGGCACTGGATGGAGAGGTATCCAGTATAGGAGTGTGTGAGCATACCCAACATTTAGATATTATCGGCTGTTCTAGCATAAGTGAATGCCATACATAGATAAATATTCATATACAATTCCCAATGGACTGTCTGTATCAAACATAATAAATTCAACAACAAAACAACAGAAAAGTTTGCAATCATTTTGATAATTATCAACTGACAGTCTCAGTATTCTCTTTCATCTCTCCCGGCTGCTGGCCGATGTTAAAAAAGATAAAAATTCATTTACAGGACCACGCCGCAATTACGTCCCGTTAAATTTCAAGTCTGGAGTTTAACAATCCGTCTTGGGATTTGATTGTTGGTTCTTATGTTCTGTTGACTGAAGTTCTCCGGACATCTTCATATGTCTTCTGTAAACACAAACAAAGTGCTCTGAGGCACTTGAGTTAGTATCACGTTAACTAAATCGTATCTATTTCTTCTATTCTAATATTACCCCGATTTCCCGGTGCCACAATCTGGCCGAATCTAATAGCTTGTCTGGGGGAGGGAGAGGAGCCGAAGGTCGTGATGCATATAGGTACTGCTGACATAGGTAGGAAGAGGGAAGGGGTCATGAAAAGAGAATATAGGGAGTTAGGTAGACAGCTGAGAAAGAGGAATGCAAAGGTAGTAATCTCGGGATTGCTGCCTGTGCCGCGGGAGAGTGAGAACAGGAATCGGTGGAGAATGAATGCGTGGCTGAGGGACTGGAGCAAGGGACAAGGATTTGGGTACTTGGATCATTGGGACCTCTTTAGGGGCAGGTGTGACCTGTTTAAAAAAGACGGGTGGCACTTGAATCCCAGGGGGACCAATATCCTGGCGGGAAGGTTGGCTAAGGCTACTGGAGAGACTTTAAACTAGAAAGGTTGGGGGGAGGGAATCGAAATGAGGGGACTGAGAGCGAGGAGGTTAGCTCGCAAATAGATAAGGAACGTAGACAGGGTAAGAGGGAGGTTAGACGAGTGATGGAGAAGGGAAGTGCTCAGGCTGAAGGTCTGAGATGTGTCTATTTTAATGCCAGGAGTGTAGTGAATAAAGTGGATGAGCTTAGAGCGTGGATTGCTGCTTCGAGTTGTGATGTGGTGGCCATTACGGAGACTTGGATGTCTCAGGGACAGGACTGGGTGCTTCAGGTGCCGGGTTTTAGATGTTTCAGGAAGGACAGGGAGGGAGGCAAGAGAGGGGGGGGAGTGGCACTGTTGATCAGGGATAGTGTCACGGCTGTAGAGAAGGTGGACGCCGTGGAGGGATTGACTACGGAGTCTCTGTGGGTGGAGGTTAGGAACAGGAAGGGGTCGGTAACTTTGCTGGGTGTTTTCTATAGGCCGCCCAATAGTAACAGAGATGTTGAGGAGCAGATGGGGAAACAGATCCTGGAGAGATGTAGGAATAACAGAGTTGTCGTGATGGGAGATTTTAATTTCCCAAACATAGATTGGAATATCCCTAGGGCTAGGGGTTTGGATGGAGAGGAGTTTGTTAGGTGTGTCCAGGAGAGTTTCCTGACACAGTATGTGGATAAGCCTACTAGAGGAGAGGCTGTACTTGATCTGGTGCTGGCTAATGAACCTGGACAGGTGGAGGATCTCTCGGTGGGTGAGCATCTTGGGGATAGCGATCATAATTCTATCTCCTTCACGATAGCATTGGAAAGAGATAGGATCAGGCAGGCTAGGAAAGTGTTTCTCTGGAGTAAAGGGAAATACAGTGTCATCAGGGAGGAAATTAGACGGGTAAATTGGAAGGAGGCATTCTTGGGGAAAAGTACCGAAGGAAAGTGGAGGATTTTCAAGGAATGTTTGTCTGGAGCTCTGCATGACAACGTTCCGATGAGACAGGGGGGTGTTGGTAGGGTACGGGAACCGTGGTGCACGAAGGTTGTGATGAACCTGGTGAATAAGAAAAGAGAGGCGTACAGAAGGTTCAGAGAGCTAGGAGGTGTTAAGGATTTAGAGGAGTATACGGGATGTAGGAAGGAGCTTAAGAAGGAAATTAGGAGAGCGAGAAGGGGTCATGAGAAGACCTTGGCGGGTAAGATTAAGGAGAATCCCAAGGCTTTCTACAAATATGTCAAGAGTAAAAGGATGAGATGTGAAGGCATAGGACCCTTAAAAGGTGAAGGGGGAAAAGTTTGTGCGGAACCGTTAGAAATGGCGGAGCTGCTTAATGAATACTTTACCTCGGTATTCACGGTGGAAAGGGATCTGGGTGGTTGTACTGCTGGTTTGCGGTGGACAGAAAGGATCGAGCATGTGGACATAAAGAAAGAGGATGTGTTGGAACTATTGAATGGCATCAAGGTTGGTAAGTCGCCGGGACCGGATGGGATGTACCCCAGGTTACTGTGGGAGGCGAGGGAGGAGATTGCGGAGCCTTTGGCGATGATCTTTGCATCGTCGATGGAGACGGGAGAGGTTCCGGAGGATTGGAGGATTGCAGATGTGGTCCCTATATTCAAGAAAGGGAACAGGGACAGCCCGGGAAATTACCGACCGGTGAGTCTAACCTCAGTGGTTGGTAAGTTGATGGAGAGGATCCTGAGAGACAGGATTTATGATCATCTAGAGAAGTTTAGTATGATCAAAAGTAGTCAGCACGGCTTTGTCAAGGGCAGGTCGTGCCTTACGAGCCTGGTTGAGTTCTTTGAAAATGTGACCAAACACATTGACGAAGGAAGAGCAGTGGATGTGGTCTATATGGACTTCAGCAAGGCGTTCGATAAGGTCCTCCATGCAAGACTTCTTGAGAAAGTGAGAGGGCATGGGATCCAAGGGGCTGTTGCCTTGTGGATCCAGAACTGGCTTGCCTGCAGAAGGCAGAGAGTGGCTGTGGAGGAGTCTTTCTCTGCATGGAGGTCAGTGACCAGTGGAGTGCCCCAGGGATCTGTTCTGGGACCCTTGCTGTTTGTCATTTTCATAAATGACCTGGATGAGGAAGTGAAGGGATGGGTTGGTAAGTTTGCTGACGACACCAAGGTAGGTGGTGTTGTGGATAGTTTGGAGGGATGTCAGAAGTTGCAGCGAGACATAGATAGAATGCAAGACTGGGCGGAGAAGTGGCAGATGGACCTCAACCCGGATAAGTGTGTGGTGATCCATTTTGGCAGATCCAATGGGATGAAGCAGCAGTATAATATGAAGGGTACCATTCTTAGCAGTGTAGAGGATCAGAAGGACCTTGGGGTCCGGGTCCATAGGACTCTTAAATCGGCCTCGCAGGTGGAGGATGCGGTCAAGAAGGCGTACGGCGTACTAGCCTTCATTAATCGAGGGATTGAGTTTAGGAGTCGGGAGATAATGCTGCAGCTTTATAGGACCCTGGTTAGACCCCACTTGGAGTACTGCGCGCAGTTCTGGTCACCTCATTACAGGAAAGATGTTGAAGCCATTGAAAGGGTGCAGAGGAGATTTACAAGGATGTTGCCTGGATTGGGGGGCATGCCTTATGAGGATAGGTTGAGGGAGCTTGGTCTCTTCTCCCTGGAGAGACGAAGGATGAGAGGTGACCTGATAGAGGTTTACAAGATGTTGAGAGGTCTGGATAGGGTAGACTCTCAGAGGCTATTTCCAAGGGCTGAAATGGTTGCTACGAGAGGACACAGGTTTAAGGTGCTGGGGGGTAGGTACAGAGGAGATGTCAGGGGTAAGTTTTTCACTCAGAGGGTGGTGGGTGAGTGGAATCGGCTGACGTCGGTGGTGGTGGAGGCAAACTCGTTGGGGTCTTTTAAGAGACTTCTGGATGAGTACATGGGATTTAATGGGATTGAGGGCTATAGATAGGCCTAGAGGTAGGGATATGATCAGCGCAACTTGTGGGCCGAAGGGCCTGTTTGTGCTGTGGCTTTCTATGTTCTATGTTCTATGTTCTAAACCCAAATTAACCCTATTATCAGTAATGTGGCTACAGAAGCTATGATGGTCCCTGTTCTACAAGATTATCCATCCTCTGGGACAATTTCATTATTGCTGGAGTGCTCATTAGGATATGAACAAAGAACAAGGAACAAAGGAAATTACAGCACAGGAACAGGTCCTTCGGCCCTCCAAGCCTGCACCGACCATGCTGCCCGATTGAACTGAAAACCCCTACCCTTCCGGGGACCATATCCCTCTATTCCCATCCTATTCACGTATTTGTCAAGACGCCCCTTAAAAGTTACTATCGTATCTGCTTCCACTACCTCCCCCGGCAGCGAGTTCCAGACACCCACCACCCTCTGTGTAAAAAAATCTGCCTCGTACATCTCCTTTAAACCTTGCTCCTTGCACTTAAACCAATGCCCCCTAATAATTGACTCTTCCACCCTGGGAAAAATCTTCTGACTATCCACTCTGTCCATGCCTCTCATAATCTTGTAGACTTCTATCAGGTCTCCCCTCAACCTCCGTTGTTCAGGTGAGAACAAACCAAGTTTCTCCAACCTCTCCTCATAGCTAATGCCCTCCATACCAGGCAACATCCTGGTAAATCTTTTCTGTACCCTCTCCAAAGCCTCCACATCCTTCTGGTAGTGTGGCAACCAGAATTGAACACTATATTCCAAATGCGAACGAACTAAGGTTCTATAAAGCTGCAACATGACTTGCCAATTTTTAAACTCAATGCCCCAGCCGATGAAGGCAAGCATGCCGTATGCCTTCTTGACTACCTTCTCCACCTGCATTGCCACTTTCAGTGACCTGTGTACCTGTACACCCAGATCCCTTTGCCTATCAATACTCTTAAGCGTTCTGCCATTGACTATATATTTCCCATCTGTGTTAGACCTTCCAAAATGCATTACCTCACATTTGTCTGGATTAAACTCCATCTGCCATCTCTCCGGCCAAGTCTCCAACCGATCTATATCCTGCTGCATCCTCTGATGGTCCTCATCGCTATCCGCAAATCCACCAACCTTTGTGTCGTCTGCAAACTTACTAATCAACCAGTTACATTTTCCTCCAAATCATTTATATATATTACAAACAGCAAAAGTCCCAGCACTGATCCCTGAGGAACACCACTTGTCACAGCCCTCCATTCAGAAACACACCCTTCCACTGCTACCCTCTGTTTTCTTTGACCGAGCCAGTTCTGTATCCACCTTGCCAGCTCACCTCTGATCCCATGCGACTTCACCTTCTGTACCAGACTGCCATGAGGGATCTTGTCAAAGGTTTCAGCTGTGTCCCGTGTCGCCATCGCGGACGGTACTTCTCATCAATTAGGGCACAGAGGGTGGCATGGTGGCACAGTGATTAGCACTGCTGCCTCACAGTGCCAGGGTCCCGGGTTCAATTCCCGGCTTGGGTCACTGTCTGTGCGGAGTCTGCACATTCTCCCCATGTCTGCATGGGTTTCCTCCGGGTGCTCCGGTTTCCTCCCACAGTCCGAAAGATGTGCTGGTTAGGAGCATTGGCCATGCTAAATTCTCCCTCAGTGTAACCAAACAGGCGCCAGAGTATTCCTGTTTGACACAAGAGTGGTAAGGGAATTGTGGCCAAACCATGTCTTACAAAGGAAATTAGAGATTGTGTCAGATTCAAGAAAGAAGCATACAAATTGGCAAGAAAAAGCAATAGGCCTGAGGATTGGGAGCAGTTTAAAATTCAGCAAAGGAGGACCAAGAGATTGATTAAGAAGGGAAAAATAGAGTATGAAAGTAAAATGGTGGGGAACATAAAACTGACTGTAAAAGTTTCTCTAGATATATAAAGAGAAAAAGATTGGCAAAAACTTACATGCAGAAATGGGAGGATTCATAACAGGGAATAAAGAAATGGCTGAGGAATTAAGTTTGTATCTTGCTTCAGTCTTCACAAAGGAAAACATGAATACTGTACCAGAAGTGCTGAGAGAAACATCATTTAGTGAGGAGCTGAAGGAAAACAGCAATAGTAGAGAAATGGTTTTGGGAAAATTGATGGGATTGAGGGTGGATAAATCTCCAAGTCCTGAAAATCTTCATCCCAGAGTACTTAAGGAAGTGGCCCTGGAAATAGTAGATCCATTGGTGGTTATTTTCCAAAATTCTTTGGACTCTGGAATAGTTCCTACAGATTGGAGGGTGGCTAATGCAAGCCCACTATTCAAAAAGGGAGGTAGAGAGAAAACAGGGAACTATAAACCAGTGAACCTAACTTCCACACTGGGAAGTGGCTAGAATCAGCATTTGGAAGGCAGTGCTGTAATCAGACAAAGGCAGCATGGATTTACAAAAGGAAAATCATGCTTGATGAATCTATTGGAATTTTTTGAGGATGTAACGAGTAGAGTTGACCGAGGAGAACCAGTGGATGTGGTTTATTTAGACTTTCAGAAGGCTTTCGACAAGGTCTCACATAACAGACTACTATGTAAAGTTAAAGCACATGGGATTGCTGGTAATTTCTTGAAAAGGATAGAAAGCTGGTTATCAGATAGGAAGCAAAGAGTTGGCATAAATGTGTCTTTTTCTGATTGGCAAGTCAGTGACTAGTGGGGTTCTACAGGGATCTGTGCTAGGACCTCAATTGTTCGCATTATATATTAATGATTTGGAAGGAGGAACTGAATGCATTATCTCCAAATTTGCAGATGATACAAAGTTGGGCAGGAGGGTGAGCTGTGAGGAGGATACAGAGATGCTTCAGCGTGATTTGTGCAGGCTGAGTGTGTGGGCATCTGCATGGCAGATGCAGTAAAATGTGGATAAGTGTGAGGTTATCCACCTTGGTAGCAATAATAGGAAGACAGATTATTACTTGAATGGGTGTAAATTGAGAGAGGTGGATACTCAGCGAGACCTTGGTGTCCTCGTGCATCAGTCGTTGAAAGTAAGCGCGCAGGTACAGCAGGCAGTAAAGAAGGCAAATGGCCATCATAGCGAGAGGATTTGAGTATAGGGATAGGGATGTTTTGCTGCAATTGTATAGGGTGTTGGTGAGGCCACATCTGGAGTATGGTGTGCAGTTTTGGTGTCCTTATCTGAGGAAGGATGTCCTTGCTATAGAGGGAATATTGCAAAGGTTTACCAGGCTGATTCCTGGGATGGCAGATCTGTCATATGAGGATAGACTAAGTCGGTTATGATTATATTCACTGGAGTTTAGAAGAGTGAGAGGGGATCTCATCGAAACTTATAGAATTCTAACAGGATTAGACAGGGTAGATTCATAAAGAGTGTTCCCAATGGTGGGGGAGTCCAGAACTAGGGGTCATATTTTGAGGATAAGGGGTAAACCTTTTAGGACTGAGGTGAGGAGAAATTTCTTCACCCAGAGAGTGGTGAATGTGTGGAATTCACTGCCACAGAATGTAGTTGAGGCCAAAACGTTGTGTGATTTCAAGAAGAAATTAGATATAGCTCTTGGGGTTAAAGGGAGCAAAGGATATTCGGAGAAGGGGGGATCAGGATATTGAATTCGATAATCAGCCACGATCAAGATGAATGGTGGAGCAGGCTCGAAGGGCCAAATGGCCTCCTCCTGCTTCTAGTTTCTATGATGGGGAAAGTCAAAAGAATGAGACCAGGTGAGTTGCTCTTTCAATGATGAGCCAACTGACTTATTTCTGTGCTGTAGCTGCTCTGTGACTGTATAATTTTTTGGTAAGAGCAGGGGATTAGTTTTGGATTGTTCTTGCTTAGAGCCAAATATGTTGTAAACGTCTATGATTCATTCCACATCACAAAACGATTAATCTCTCCAGTGATGTTTGACAAGTCAAAGCCATCAAAATGAGCGAAATGCAGTGATCAAGGAGGCAGCTGTAACATCTGGCTGAACTTAGTCTATTTATCCACGGAGAAATGATGTGCAGTCTGCTGGCCTTCCAGAGATTGGGGACCAATCTAACAGCTCTAAAATTAGCATCAGAGCTTCCCCGTTGCCCCCATGGACACAGAGGACTCCTCCTCCCCCAATACCTGCCCACGCACAAGGGGAAACCGCCCCCCCCCCCCTCTCCCACGTCCACCCAATGGACTTACTCTGATGAAGCTTCCCCTGGCTCTGTCCTGGCACTGACCCCTGGCACTGCCCCTCTGGTGCCAGGAGGCAGTATTAGACTCACCTGAGGAAGGAGCAGTGCTCCGAAAGCTCGTGATTTTAAATAAGCCCGTTGGACTTTAACCTGGTGTAGTGAGAATTTTTACTGTGCCCACCCCAGTCCAACGCCGGCATCTCCACATCACAGTATCAGAGAGCAGTGTCGAAGTATGTCCATCTCCCTCCTGGGGGCTGTACTTACCCTTGCACCACCCCCCCCCCCCCCCCCCCCCGCTACCACCCCCCAACCCCCAGCGGGTTCTCGTCACCCGTAGTACGAATCGCCAATGTGACACCAGGCAGGAGGAACTTTGAATGTGGGGGAGCGATACAGCGGGGAAACCCGCTAATGATACAAAAATGTATTGAAATGAGGTTCCCGACCTTCCTGGGTCTGAACCCCAGGGAAGTGAGGACGATCACGTCGCAAGAACTTGCCAGTGCGATTCTCATTTTCTCCGGGGTTTTTGTGCTCCCATCACCATAAAATCCCAGCCAAAATCACAGATCATAGAATCATAGAATCCCTACCACTCACCTGGTGAAGGAGCAGCGCTCCAAAAGCTCATGAAAACAAATAAACCTGTTGGACTTTAACCTGGTGTTGTGAGATTGTGGTGGTGAGATGGGTATAGAGGGATATGGGCCAAACGTGGGCAATTGGGAGTAGCTTAGTGGTTAAAAAAAAGGGGCGGCATGGACAAGTTGGGCCGAAGGGCCTGTTTCCATGCTGTAAACCTCTATGACTCCACAACATGTTATCCTTGGCCTTTTGCAACATTCTAACGAACCCCAATGCAAAGTGGAGGAACAGCATTGCATCTTCCGATTGGGCACTTTACAACCTTCCATACTGAACACTGAGTTTAACAATTTCAGAGCCTCCACACTTCACCCCATTTCCATTTATTTTATTTCATTCTGTTTCTTCTTTTCATCTCATTCATCCATTTTTATCATCCTTCTTTCTCACTTCCACTTTTCCTCTTCTCCATTCCCGCTCTCCTTCTTGCCTCCCGCCCCCCCCCCCCCCTCCCCTGACCCCCCTTCAGGGCAACTGCCTTAACCGTCCGTACCTCTGTTCTGCCATTCACACATTCTGATCTCTTAATGGACACTTTTAGCGCCTCTCCCAGCCTTCCTCATCCTCATTTACATTCCCTTTGTCCCATTACAGCTCTCCCCCTCACCCTCATAGTATAAATCTCTGCTGATTCTCTTTGCTCTCAGCTCTGATGAAGGGTCATCCAGAATCGAAACGTTGGCTCTATTCTCTCTCCACAGATGCTGTCGGACCTGCTGAGATTTTCCAGCATTTTCTGTTTTTGTTTCAGATTCCAGCATCTGCGGTATTTTGCTTTTGTTTTCATCAATAACAGATTATCTCGCGCCATCTACTTCCTAAGAGCTTACTGACTATCAGATTTCCTACATTATAGCACTGGTTGAGCACTTTTGTGTAGTTCATGTCCCTGCCTCTGAGACAGGTTCTCTGGGTTCAAGTCCCAGAACTTCAGATGTGATTGCACTGGAGGGGGTGAAGAGGGGGTTCACCAGGATGCTGCCTGGGATAGAACATTTAAATTATGATGAGAGGTTGGATAGGCTTGGGTTGTTTTCATTGGAGCAGAGATGACTGAGGGGTGACCTGATTGAGGTGTTCAAGATTATGAGGGATAGAGACAGAGTGGATAAGGAGTAGTTGTTTCCTTTAGTTGAAGGGTCAGTCATGAACACAGGTTCGAGGTGAGGGGCAGGAGGCTTAGGGTGATGTGAGGGAAAAACCTTTTTACCCAGAGGGTGGTGAGGGTCTAGAATGTGCTGCCTGGGAGGGTGGTGGAGGCGGGTTGCCTCACATCCTTTAAAAAGTACCTGGATGAATACTTGGCATTGTGGTGAACCACTGTAGTTGTCTGTTTGTGTGATATGCCTGGACACGCCCCTGCTGCCTCAATCCGGGGCTCCGCCCTTCTCTGGGTATAAAGGCGACAGCTCTCCGCCCCTTTTGCCTCAGTTCGGATTAGCTATCGGTTCGGGAGTGCTCCAGTTCTTTGTTAATAAAAGCCTGTTATTTCGCAACGAGTTTTTGCGTAATCAATGGTGCATCAATTTTATGAACGAAAATTTTGGGATGGAGCAACTCTTAAAACCTGATAAATTGGACTTGGACCCCCAGGCTGTTGGGGCCTCAAACTGTTTTGATCACTGGCTGCGCTGCTTCGAGACCTTCATCGCCTCCTCCTCCGCCGCCGTCGTAACCAACATCGACAAACTACACGTGCTCCACGCCCGCGTCAGCGCTCACGTCTTCGCGATGATCCGAGACGCTGAAACTTACCAGGAGACAATCAATCTCCTCAAGAGCCAGTACAACCGGCAGCCGAATGAGGTCTACGCCAGACATCTGCTGGCCACTCGCAGACAGCAGCCCGGGGAATCGACTGAGCAATTCCTGTGCGCACTGCGTCCACTCGGCAGAGCCTGCAACTGCAAGGCCAAAATGCCGACGACCTGATCAGAGATGCCTTTGTCGCGGGCATCAGGTCAACCGATATCCGGCAGCGTCTGCTGGAACAAGGTGGGATGGACCTGCAGAAAACTGTGGAGCTTGCCGGCTCGCTGGAGGTGGCTTTCCGGAACCTCGAGGCCTACACCCCCGACCACGAGGGCGCACCATGGACACCGCGGCCACAGCCATCTCTGTACCCGGGAGGGCTGCAAACCTATGCCACGCCCCGTCCCAACACCGAACTATCCACTGCGGCAGTCTCCGGAGGCCCGAGGTGCTATTTTTGCAGCCTGGAGAAGCACCCATGACGACGCTGCCCGGCGAAAGACGCGACCTGCTCCGGCTGCGGTAAGAAGGGCCATTACCTGAAAGTTTGCAGGGCAAAATCGGCCTCCAGGCCCACCAGCACCGCGTGCGATCCGCAGGAGGCACCGTCTTCAACGCCATCGGCCACGTGTGATCTGCAGGAGCTGCCATTTTGGACGCCATCAGCCGCATACGACCCACGGGGGCCGCCATCTTGGATGACGTCAGCCGCATGCGAGTCACGCGGGCCGCCATTTCGGGAACCGTCCACCGCGCACGGCTCCTTGTCTAATCCGACGGTGGCCTCGGTCGCGTTGGACCAGTCCAGGCCTCACCAACTCGCCTGGTCTATGATGGACATCAAGGTAAACGGCCACACTACTAACTGCTTATTTGACAGTGGGAGTACAGAGAGTTTTATCCACCCTAACA
Organism: Mustelus asterias; assembly: GCF_964213995.1. Lineage (NCBI taxonomy): Eukaryota > Metazoa > Chordata > Chondrichthyes > Carcharhiniformes > Triakidae > Mustelus > Mustelus asterias. The sequence continues at coordinate 128,320,144 of NC_135808.1, read as the reverse complement.
CGGTGAGTCGCTACGCACTGCCAGTACTGCCAATGCAGCAATCAATCTCCATGGCTTCGACGTCCCAGTCAGTGAATGTCCTCGGCTACTGTGTGGCAACTCTGACTGTATGGGGCACGGTGTACGAGAAGTGCAGGCTCCTCGTGCTGCCACAGCTCTGCGCTGCCGTACTATTGGGGCTAGATTTCATCTGTCACCTTGGGAGCATCACCATGGTGTATAATGGGCCTTTTCCCCCAATCTCCGTCCAAAATCCACAGCTATTAGACCAGCCACCGCGCAACACCTGTGGTCTCTCGACCCTTAAATTCGCCCCTCCCTCGCTCTTTGAACACCTCAGCCCCGACTGCAAGCCCATTGCCACCAAAAGCTGACGGTACAGCGCTGGAGATAGAGCGTTTATTAAGTCCGAGGTGAGACGCCTCCTGGGGAGGGGATCATTGATGCCAGTACCAGCCCCTGGAGAGCCCAAGTGGTGGTTGTTAAGACTGGGGAGAAACATTGCATGGTTATCGACTACAGTCAGACCGTTAACCAATACACGCAGCTGGACGCGTATCCCCTTCCCCGCATCTCTGACATGGTCAATCAGATTGCACAATATCGGATGTCCTCCACCATTGATTTGAAGTCTGCATACCACCAGCTCCCTATCCGCCCGGAAGACCACCAATACACTGCCTTCGAGGCGGATGGCCGTCTCTATCACTTCCTTTGGGTCCCCTTCGGCGTCACCAACAGGGTCTCGGTTTTCCAGCGTGAGATGGACCGAATGGTGAACCAGAACGGGCTGCGGGCCACCTTCCCGTACCTGGATAATGTCACCATCTGCGGCCATGATCAGCAGGACCACGACGCCAACCTCCAAAAATTCCTCCACACTGCGGCACTCCTCAACCTGACCTATAATAAGGAGAAGCGTGTATTCCGCACACACCGTCTCGCCATACTTGGTTGTGTTGTGGAGAACGGGGTCATCGGCCCCGATCCCGACCGCATGCGTCCCCTCCTGCAACTTCCCCTTAAAGCACTGAGGAGATGCCTAGGCTTCTTCTCATACTATGCCCAGTGGGTCCCCAATTATGCGGACAAAGCCCGTCCGCTCATCAAATCCACATCTTTTCCCCTAGTGGTGGAGGCTCGGCTGGCCTTTGACCGCATCAAAGCGGATATCGCGAAGGCCACGATACACGCTGTAGACAAATCCACCCCATTCCAGGTGGAGAGCGATGCGTCTGATTTTGCCCCAGCCGCCACTCTTAACCAGGCGGGCAGACCCGTGGCCTTCTTCTCGCGCACCCTCCAGGGCCCTGAAAGTTGACACTCCTCTGTCAAAAAAGAGGCACAAGCCATCGTGGAGGCTGTGCGACACTGGCGCCACTACTTAGCCGGCAAACGGTTCACCCTGCTCACGGACCAACGTCCGTTGCCTTTATGTTCAGTAACGCGCAGCGGGGCAAAATCAAGAACGATAAGATTTTGAGGTGGAGGATCGAGCTCTCCACCTACAATTACGACATTTTATACCGGCCTGGGAAGCTCACTGAGCCCCCAGATGCCCTGTCCCGGGGGACCTGTGCCAGCGCGAACCTAGACTGGTTTCAGACTCTCCACGATGACCTCTGCCATCCGGGGGTTCCCAGGTTCTTCCACTTCATCAAGGCCCGGAACCTGCCCTACTCCATCGAGGAAGTCAGGTCTGTAACCTGCCACTGCCAAGTCTGCGCGGAGTGCAAGCTGCACTTCTATCGGCCGGACAGAGCGCACCTCATCAAAGCCACCCGCCCTTTCGAACGCCTGAGCGTTGACTTCAAAGGCCCCCTCCCCTCTTCTGACCGCAACACATACTTCCTCAACGTCATCGACGAGTATTCGCGGTTCCCCTTCGCTATTCCCTGCCCAGATATGACCTCAGCCACGGTTGTCAGGGCCCTGCACAGCCTCTTCACTCTGTTTGGTTTCCCCAGCTATATTCATAGTGACCGGGGTTCCTCTTTTTGAGTGACGAGCTGCGCCAGTACCTACTCTCCAAAGGCATAGCCTCGAGTAGGACCACCAGCTACAACCCCAGGGGGAACGGACAGGTGGAGAGGGAGAATGCGTCAGTCTGGAAGACCGTTTTATTAGCTCTCCGGTCTAAGGGTCTTCCATGTTTGTTTTCCCCAGGAAGTCCTCCTCGGGGACCTCACTACCATCGTGGCTGACGACCCCCAGGCCCTGTCCTCCTCCGGAAGCACGTGCGGACCCATAAATCAGACCCCCTGGTCGAAATGGTCCAACTCCTCCACGCCAACCCCTAATCCGCCTACGTGGCGTATCACAACGGGCGGGAGGACACGGTCTCCATTCGCGACCTGGCACCCGCAGGCACTACGTCCCACGGCCCCTCACCCCCAGCTCCCAACGTTGTCCATGATGCACCAGAGTCGCAGCACGCTCATCTAGCCCCCGTGTACGGCACGCCTGAGCCCCAGGGGCAGCCTCCACACACCCGGCAGTCTGAAGGCGCTACAGACGGCTTCATCGGTTATGGACTGGCGTCTGACCCATCACCACGGCCTCCTGAACCGGCACCACGGCCGACACTGCGGCGGTCGCAGCGGCAGATCAAGCCCCCGGAGAGACTGAACTTGTAACTTGAATCAATAACTTGCGACTGTCGTTCCACTACCTCGCCCCCGCCGAACTTTTTTTAAACAGGGGGTGAATGTGGTGAACCACTGTAATACTGTCTGTATATGGGATATGCCTGGGCACGCTCCTGCTGCCTCAATCCGGGGCTCCGCCCTTCTCGGGGTATAAAGGTGGCTGCTCTCCGCCCCTTTTGCCTCAGTCCGGATTAGCTATCGGTTTGGGAGTGCTCCAGTTCTTTGTTAATAAAAGCCTGTTATTTAGCAACAACGAGTCTTTGCATAATCAATGGTGCATCAGGCATCTCATAACATTCAAGGCTATGGGCCAAGTGCTGATCGATGGGATTAGGTGCGAGTTCAGGTGTTTCTCACATGTTGGTGCAGACTTGATGGGCCAAAGGGCCTCTTCTGCATTGTATGATTTTATGATTACATGACTCAATGGCCAAGGAAGGGAAGTGCATAACGTGGTCAAACGGGCTGGGTTCAGCCTATAAATCCTTCCAACATGTGCCAGTGACAAGTGGTGAGAGTGGGAGAGACTCCTGGTCAGCCATCATCTGCAGACTCTACTGTCACTATCCATAACACCAGGCTACAACATGCATGTAGAAGTGCATGTTGCCACAGCAATGTGGGATCCTTGTGGAGTCAGGTGACCAGTGTGGATGACATTGGTGCCAACAGGAAGGGGCTTGATCCCCATTCCAGCTCAGGTGGACTCAGGACCTGCCTCCTTGCCCTCCCCATGGTGAGGTTGTGGCACTGTGGGTCAGACCTGCCTTTGGGCAGAGAACTCGAGAAGAAGAAAATAATTACGGGGCGTTGGCTCAGTGGTTAGCACTGCTGCCTCACAGCACCTGGGACTCAGGTTCAATTCCGGCTTGGGTCACTGTCTGTGTGGAGTTCGCACATTCTCCCCGTGTCTGCGTGGGTTTCCTCCGGGTGCTCCGGTTTCCTCCCACAGTTCAAAAGTGTACAGGTTAGGTGGATTCGCCATGCTAAATTGCCCCTGAGTGTCAGGGGGATTTGCAGGGTAAATACGTTGGTTTATGGGGATAGGGCTAGTTGGGAATGTGGCCGGTGCAGCCTCAATGGGCCGAATGGTCACCTTCTGCACTGTAGGGATTCTATGATGTCTTGAAGTTTTCAAATATGCTATACAAATGCAAATAGTGAGGATACCTAACACACAAACATGAGGGAGAAAATAAGCCATGATTCATTCAATTATACATTGATCTAAATTCACCTCTCAGGGAGGAGTTCAGAGCTGGCTGCAGTAGAACCACAGTTTGTTGGATGGAAACATTCACTGCTTAATAATCTCCAGTAAATCATCTCTCACTAAATGTCAACGGGAATGTTTCCTGCAAATTTACAGCATTTTGCTCTGACGTGTAGCAAGAAAGGTAGCACACACAAAAAGTACATTGTGAACTGTGAACCAGGGAACATTCAAGAGGTGCCAACACACACAAAATACGCAAAGATGCCTTAAACCCATTTTCCAAAACACAACTGCCAACGCAGTGGGGAAGAACGCAATCGTCTCCAAGAGGATGTAGACGGGTTGCTGGACAAAAGACATGTAATTCAGCATGGATAAGTGTGAACACCCCTTAAGCTTCTGTATGCTCCAGGGAGAAAGCCAATAGCCTAAACTAATGCAGATGCTACGCAGAATTCCAACAGTAACAAGAAGAATGTCCTTTTGTGACTGCCAGCTGACAAGGTGGACACAGCCTGTCACGTTTTGGTGCAATCCTTGGGTTGCATGATGGACTGGTCCAATCCTTGCATATCCACGGGTCACTGAGGCAGGGCAAAAGACCCCAGTGACCACCTACCACCCTTACCCTTTTATTAACAGGGGGTTGGAGTTTAAGAGCCGTGGGGTTATGCTGCAACTGTACAGGACCTTGGTGAGACCACATTTGGAATATTGTGTGCAGTTCTGGTCACCTCACTATAAGAAGGATGTGGAAGCACTGGAAAGAGTGCAAAGGAGATTTACCAGGATGCTGCCTGGTTTGGAGGGTAGGTCTTATGAGGAAAGGTTGAGGGAGCTAGGGCTGTTCTCTCTGGAGCGGAGGAGGTTGAGGGGAGACTTAGTAAAGGTTGAAGGTGGAATCGGTGGAATCGGCTGACGTCGGTGGTGGTGGAGGCAAACTCGTTGGGGTCTTTTAAGAGACTTCTGGATGAGTACATGGGATTTAATGGGATTGAGGGCTATAGATAGGCCTAGAGGTGGGGATGTGATCGGCGCAACTTGTGGGCCGAAGGGCCTGTTTGTGCTGTGGCTTTCTATGTTCTATGTTCTATAAAATGATGAAGGGGATAGATAGAGTGAACGTTCAAAGACTATTTCCTCGGGTGGATGGAGCTATTACAAGGGGGCATAACTATAGGGTTCATGGTGAGAGATATAGGAAGGATGTCCGAGGTAGGTTCTTTACTCAGAGAGTGGTTGGGGCGTGGAATGGACTGTCTGCAGTGATGGTGGAGTCAGACACTTTAGGAACATTTAAGCGGTTATTGGATAGGCACATGGAGAATACCAGGGTGATAGGGAGTGGGATAGCTTGATCTTGGTTTCAGATAAAGCTCAGCACAACATCGTGGGCCGAAGGGCCTGTTCTGTGCTGTACTGTTCTATGTTCTATGTACCCCACCCAACTGGTCAAGTTTACCACCCCCGAAAAAATTATCAGAATTCATGGAAACTTATGGAAATTATAAATACTGCACTTCCTTTTTGCTACTAAATGCACGGTAGCACAGTGGTTAGCACTGCTGCTTCACAGCGTCAGGGACCTGGGTTCGATTCCCGGCTTGGGTCACTGTCTGTGTGGAGTTTGTGCATTCTCCCCGTGTCTGTGTGGGTTTCCTCCGGGTGCTCCGGTTTCCTCTCACAGTCTGAAAGAAGTGCTGGTTAGGCGCATTGACCCGAACAGGCGCTGGACTGTGGTGAATAGGGGAATTTCACAGTAAGTTCATTTCAGTATTAATGGAAGCCTTACTTGTGACTAATAGATAAACTAAATTTAATAAATTTATGAGCGGTTTTAATATCTTAAGTAAATTATTGAGCACAGTAAGAGGTCTCACAACACCAGGTTAAAGCCCAACAGGTTTATTTGGTAGCACGAGCTTTCGGAGAACTGCTCCTGCATCAGGTGATGAAGGGGCAGCGCTCCGAAAGCTCGTGATTCCAAATAAACCTATTGGACTTTAACCAGGTGTTGTGAGGCCTCTTACTGTGCCCACCCCAGTCCAACACCGGCATCTCCACATCGTAAATTATTGATTCATGCCAGAGACAAAAGTGTAGATGTTGATGCTACAAAAGAATACATTCTATAAAATCATATCATACCCTTCTTCTGAGAAACTTAACTTCAGTTACATACATATTAATCAAACAAAATCAACAGCGACCTAAATCTTGCTTATAAAGCGACATTGTTGCTTTTTTTTATTCATTTGTGGAACATGGGCATCGCTGGCTGGCCAGCATTTATTGCCCATCCCTAGTTGCCCGAGGGCAGTTGAGAGTCAACCACATTGCTGTGGCTCTGGAGTCACATGTCGGCCAGACCAGGTAAGGGTGGCAGATTTCCTTCTCTAAAGGACATTAGTGAACCAGATGGGTTTTTCCAATAATCAACAATGGTTCCATGGTCATCAGTAGATTCTTAATTCCAGATATTTTTTATTGAATTCAAATTCCACCACTTGCCGTGGGGGGATTCGAACCCGGGTCCCCAGAACATTAGCTGAATTTCAGGATTAATAGTCTCGCGAAAATACAACTAGGCCATCACCTCCCCCCGCTCATCTTTATGAAGATTCACTGGGCGGCACGGTGGCACAGTGGTTGGCACTGCTACCTCACAGCGTCAGGGACACAGGTTCGATTCCAAGCCAAGCCATGTGCTGTCTGTGTGGAGTCAGCACATTCTCCTCGTGTCTGTGTGGGTTTCCTCCGGGTGCTCCAGTTTCCTCCCACAGTCTGAAAGATGTGCTGGTTGGGTGCATTGGCCACGCTAAATTATCCCTCACTGTACCCGAACAGGCACCGGAGTGTGGCGACTAGGGGATTTTCACAGTAACTTCATTGTAGTGTTAATGTCAGCTTACTTGTGACACTAATAAATAAAAGTAAACATATGTCATGACCGTGGGAGCCAGTCTGATCATGTGACCTAGTGGGTGATGGTTCCGGCCCATCCCTCTCCTTCGGCTTCGGCCGTGCGGTTTGCTCGTCAGGACCAGCCTGCAGACCACCTCGAAGACCCTCATGGACTGGCGGTCCATGGCAAGCCACACTTGTAGAGCCGCTGAATCAGTGTAAACAGCTGACTAGCCGCTAACATTGCTGCCGCTAATGGGATATCCTGTCCTCCTGAAAGAATCCGGAACATACAACAATTCCACACAGGGGTTAGGGCAAAAAACTGTGCTTTGGTGCTGGCTAATGCAGTAGAATGGTCACTGGACAAAAGTCCCCCAGCTCTGGCTCAGATCTATTACTATCACATAGAAACATAGAAGATAGGAGGAGGCCATTTGGCCCTTCGAGCCTGTTCTGCCATTCATCACGATCATGGCTGATCGTCCAACTCAATAGCCAAATCCTGCTTTCTCCCCATAACCTTTGATCCCATTTGCCCCAAGTGCTATATCCAGCTGCCTCTTGAATACATTCAATGTTTTGGCATCAACTACTTCCTGTGGTAATGGATTCCACAGGCTCACCACTCTTTGGGTGAAGAAATGTCTCCTCACCTCCGTCCTAAATGGTCTACCCCGAATCCTCAGACTGTGACCCCTGGTTCTGGACTCCCCCACCATTGGGAACATCCTCCCTGCATCTACCCTGTCTAGTCCTGTTAGAATTTTATAAGTCTCTATGAGATCCCCCCCCTCATTCGTCTGAACTCCAGCAAAAACAATCCTAACCTAGTCAATCTCATACATCAGTCCTGCCAACCCTGTTGCTAGAACCTTCCCAAGCCATATGATTGGCCCACCCCACCCCCGTTACCCACTCCAGAGGTACTGAGGCCAACTTTATTGCATGTTAAACGAGAGAAGTAGTATTCTTTATTTGGGGCAAGGTTTAAAGGAGATGTACGAGGCAAGGTTTTTACACAGAGGAACTCGCTGCCGGGAAGTGGAAGCAGATACGATAGTCAGTTTTAAGGGGCATCTGGACAAATACATGAATAGGATGGGAATGGAGGGATATGGTCCCCGGAAAGGTAGGGGGCTTTAGTTCAGTCGGGCAGCATGGTTGGTGCAGGCTTGGAGGCCCGAAGGGCCTGTTCCTGTGCTGTAATTTTCTTTGTTGTTTGTTCTTTGTTCAACTTAATGAGAACATTCTCCACCATTCTCCAACTGTGTCACCAACACATGTTTTAAATTGATTGAGATGGAAGGGGTCAAACATTTCAGCTTAATCAAGAAAAATAATGTTTCTCAATCTTTACTATCCTTTAACTATCACATATCACTTAAATAAGTCAGTCTGAAATTTTTAACTTTTACTGATCCATCATCCAAGCAGATGTTTCAAAGTTGCTGGCAGGGTGAACCTTCTCCAACAGCTCATTCCAGCTGTTAGCCAGAGGCTGAGGAACGGACTGCCCTCAATTGATTGCAGGAATCTATTAACTATTCAAGTTTAAAATGTAATAATGCCACTAAAAAAATTAAACAGCTCACCAGCAGTTCCACCCAGAGTAGAAGGGACAAGGTTTTGTCCCCGATCGTAAAACACTTTATGAGGCCACAACTAGAATATTGTGTGCAGTTCTGGTCACCATAGGAAGGACATAATTGCTCTGGAGAGAGTACACAGGAGGTTTCTCTGGAGAGAGTACACAGGAGGTTTTGGGCGGCATGGTGGCACAGTGGTTAGCACTGCTGCCTCACAGCGCCAGGGACCTGAGTTCGATTCCCGGCTTGGGTCACTGTCTGTGTGGAGCTTGCACATTCTCCCCGTGTCTGCTTGGATTGGCCATGCTAGATTACCCTTTAGTGCCAGGGGAACTAGCTAGGGTAAATGCATAGGGTGACGGGGTAGGGCCTGGGTGGAATTGTGGTCGGTGCTGACTTGACAGAATGGCCTCCTTCTGCACTGTAGGAATTCTATGATTTTACAACAATGTTGCCAGGATTGGAAAAGCGTGGCTATGAGGAGAGATTGGATAGGTTGAGGTTATTATCCCTGGAACAAAGAAGGCTGAAGGGTAACTCGATAGAGGTGTGCAAAATTCTGAGGAGAAGAGATAAGGTGGATGGGATAAAATTGTTTCCCTTGGTGGAGAATTCTAGAACCAGGAGACATACATTTAATTTAAGTGGCCGTAGGTGCAGAGGGAACATGAGGAAGAACGTTTTTCACACAGAGGGTTGTGGGTGTCAGGAATCCGCTGCCCGAGTTGGTGGTGGAGGCAGAGATCTTAAACTCTTTAAAAAGCACCTGGATCTGCACCGTAAGTGCTGTACGCTACAGAGCTATGGGCCTGGTGGCGGACGGTGGAATTAGAAAGGGAACCTGGGTGTCCTCGGGCTGGCATGGACGAGATGGGCCAAATGGCCTCCTTTTTCTGTGCTGTAACGTTTTTGTGGTTTCTATGGTTTCTGTGCACTGATTTCGCTGATCACAATTTGGGAGAGGGATTGATCCAATTGGCTTCATCAGCTCAAGGGAGGAAATTCAGTCAGGACGGCTCAGTGTCCTGTGGGCTGTTACCGAGTGCTGCACAGTACGAGTCTCGGAGAGGTTGTGTGTACATGTGGTGCTTCTGCTTATATATATGGTGCGTGAGGGCGAGTATTTCCACTTGAATGTTGGGGTGATTTGCACCATGAAACAGATGTGCAGGACCTGGAGGTGGCGTCAAGACCGGCTGCTCAGAGAGCGGGGAATATGTTTTAAAGGGTGCCCCAATCTCAAAGCAAAATTGAAGTTCCCCTTGCCTGTAATCCCTACCCCAACGATTAATGAACCATATGTTCCCCAGAGCCCCGCAGACATGGGGAACATCCCCAACCCTTGACAACAGAGAGGCAACCTCCGTTCATCACTAAATGTCCGGGTCCCCCCCCTCTCCCCCACATCACGCAGGTATCAGGGTGACCACAGGTTGAGTGGGCAGAGCCAGGGGACAGTGCCAGATTGATACTGCCAGGGTGCCAGTGCCAGGGTGCCAGGGGACAGTACCAGGGAACTTTCCACCCATGTCCCTAACCATCTGGGAGTTTCAGTGGCTACCGATCTATACCCCTCCACCCCCACAGTGTGGTCATCACATCTGATCCATCGAGTCTGCATCAACTCTCTGACAGACTATCTCACCCCGACCCCCCCCCCCCCCCGCCCCGCTCCCCTGCTCCATCTCATAAACCTACACATTTCCCATGGCTAATCCACCTAACCAACACATCTTGGGACACGAAGGGGCAATTTAGCATGGCCGTCCCACCTAACCTGCACATCTTTGGACTGTGGGAGGCAACCAGAGCACCCGGAAGAAACCCACACAGACACATGGAGAACTTGCAAACTCCACACAGACAGTGACCCAAGGTCGGAATCAAACCCAGTTCCCTGGCGCTGTGAGGCAGCAGTGCTACCCACTGTGCCATCATACCACCCAGTCTTCACCTGATGCAACTTTTCGATGCCATCTCGGCCTTTTGGCTAAGATGAAGCGTTAGATCAAACGAGATCTTGTTTTCCTGAAGGATGAAAATCCACTGTTGTTGGAGGCTGGACCAGAGTCTCCCTGGTGTTTTGGGAAGCTGTCCTGTCTTCAAACTGTTCGAAGGGAATCCAGAGAACTGCAGACATCAACTAGAGGACTCAATTTCCAGTATCACGTGAGCATTAGTCTATGCTGTGATAAACCTGCGAAAAGGACCTTTTGTCTATGGGATTGGTTTAATTGGAACATTGTAGAGATCTTTGTTAAGGGCTATACACTATCACGATTGTTTGTTTCTTATTTGTAATTGATAAAAGTTCTTGCTAATTTTCTTACCATGCATATTAACTATATTCTTAAATAAACTGTGTTTGATAAAAGCTCCCTAGTGGGTCACTTGAATCATACCTGAAGTGAAACCTATCATGCTTATCCCAGACAAATTCAAGGTGAAAAACGTATGATCCAGGTGGGATTCATAGAACACTTTGGAGTTTCTGACCTGAACTATAACATTGTTGGTCTCAGAGCCTTGTTTCACTGATGAATGAAGCCTGTGCTTGCTTCAAGCACAGTAAGAAGTCTCACAACACCGGGTTAAAGTCCAACACGTTTATTTGGTAGCACAAGCCACAAGCTTTCAGAGCGCTGCTCCTTCATCAGGTGAGTGGGAGTTGTGTTCACAAACAGGGCATATAAAGACAGAAAACTCAATTTACAAAATAATGGTTGGAATGCGAGTCCAACCATTATTTTGTAAATTGAGTTTGTGTCTTTATATGCCCTGTTTGTGAACACAACTCCCACTCACCTGATGAAGGAGCAGCACTCTGAAAGCTTGTGGCTTGTGCTACCAAATAAACGTGTTGGACTTTAACCTGGTGTTGTGAGACTTCTTACTGTGCTTACCCCAGTCCAACGCCGGCATCTCCACATCATTGCTTCAAGCAGCAGTTATCGAATAAAACTGGCACCAATACTGCACTTAGACCCCAATCATCGGAATCAGCATTAGGTTGCCAAATTGCTGCTTCCTTTCTGCCTTCTTCCAGTTAATGTCATTTCCTTAACAGGGCGGCACGGTAGCACAGTGGTTAGCACTGCTGCTTCACAGCTCCAGGGTCCCGGGTTCGATTCCCGGCTCGGGTCACTGTCTGTGTGGAGTTTACACATTCTTCTCGTGTCTGCGTGGGTTTCCCTCCGGGTGCTCCGGTTTCCTCCCACAGTCCAAAGATGTGTGGGTTAGGTTGATTGGCCAGGTTAAAAATTGCCCCTTAGAGTCCTGGGATGCGTAGGTTAGAGGGATTAGCGGGTAAATATGTGGGGTGGGATTGTGGTCGGTGCAGACTCGATGGGCCGAATGGCCTCCTTCTGCACTGTAGGGTTTCTATGATCTATCGATCCAATGGGCTCCAGCAAGGCAAAGACTGTATGCAGTTCCTGTACTTAGTATTTAATGCTGATGGGACAGTGTCTTAATGGTGCGGGTCTTGCAAGAGTAAGTGTCCTTGGAAAAGGAACTGCGAAAGGATGTGAGTTCCTGAGCCTGTTGTTAATCGGAAGAATGGACAATGGATCAATTTTGAGTAATCAGCCGGGATTAGCTTCTCTTAATCCTCATTCCCCCCGATCACCGAATAAACTCGGGAAGCTTGAAGTTGAAAGGGAGATGTATCACGCAGTCGACAAGAGTTTTGTGCGATAGCTCACTGGGGGAATTAGGCCAAGTTTCAAACTGATGAGAAGCATTTTGCAATCATGAGGCCGAAAACGTAAGTGAAAGCCAGGATAAATCTTGAAAAGCCACCAGCAGGGAGATTGGAAATGATAAGAAGGAGAACGGGAGAAAATGAACCAAAAATAGACACGCGTTGGCCATGAGAAGCTGAGTGAAGGCGGGGGTCAAGGTGTCAAGTGCTGTAAGAGGCCACCTGCTGGAAAGTGAGGGAATGGCAGGGATATCGCTTTGTCCCAGTTTTCAGAGCATGTGTACACTGGAATAGTACACACACCATTGTGAGGGGAAAGAACATTTAGAATGATTAATATTTAATCATCAAACTCTTCAACAGCTATTAGCACATTATGGGGAGGCGATGGCCTAGTGGTATTTTTGCTAGACTATTAATCGAGAAACTCAGCTAATGTTCTGGGACTCGGGTTCGAATCCCGCCATAGCAGATGGTGGAATTTGAATTCAATAAAAAATATCTGGAATTAAGAATCGACTGATGACCGTTGTCGATTGTCGGAAATACCCATGTGGTTCATTAATGTCCTTTCGAGAAGGAAATCTGCCGCCCTTACCTGGTCTGGCCTATATGTGATTCCAGATCCACAGCAATGTGGTTGACTTGCAACTGATCTCTGAAATGGCCTAGCAAGCCATTCAGTCCAAGGGCAATTAGGGGAATGGGCAATAAATGCTGACCCAGCCAGTGCCGCCCATGTCCCACAACTCTCACCAATTTTTATAGATGCACCGTAGAAAGCATCCTTTCCAGATGTATCACAGCTTGGTATGGCTCTTGCCCTGACCAAGACTGCAAGAAACTACAAAGGATTGTGAACATAGTCCAGTCCATCACGCAAACCAGCCTCCCACCCATTGATTCTGTCCACCCTTCCCACTGCTTCAGAAAAGCAGCCAGTGTAATCAAGGACCCCACGCACCCCCGGGTGTTTCCTTTTCCACTTTCTTCTGTCAGGAAAAAGATACCAAAGTCTGAGATCATATACCAACCGACTCAAGAACAGCTTCTTCCCTTCTGCCATCAGACCTTATATTATATATATTACCATATATATTACCATATATTAAGCTGATCTTTCTCTGCACCCGAGTTATGATTGTAACACTATATTCTGCACCCTATCCTTTCCTTCTCCTCTATGTACTCTGTCTGTATAGTGTGTAAGAAACAATACTTTTCACTATAGCCCATTACATGTGACAATAAATCAAATCAAACTCAGTTTCTCTCTTCACAGATGCTGCCAGACCTTCTGAGTATATCCGCCATTTTCTGTTTTTGTTTCGGATTTCCAGCATCTGCAGTATTTTGTTTTTATAAACATATAGGATCAAATTTCCCAGCTTCTGTGAAAAGGAAGTGTAAAAGAAAAGGAATGGGGACACCACCTCAATGATCAACATTGAAGCTTGTGGAAGAACTTTGGAGATACGGAAAAATTGTTCAAGCTGGCTATGCAGTCATCAATCAATGGGTAACACTCTCACCCCCGAGATAGGAGGTTTCACGTCCCACTCCACATTCTTTACACTATTTTGCAATACTGAGGGAGTGCTGCACTGGTGAAAGTGCTGTCCTTCAGGTGAGATGTCAAACTAGGGCCGTGTCTGCACTCTCAAATGGATTCCATAAGATATCGGAGCAGAATTAGGTCATTTGGCCCATAAGATCAACTTCGCCATTCGATCATGGCTGGCATGTTTCTCAACCCCATTCTCCCGCCTTTTCCCCGTAACCTTTGATCCCCTTACCCATCAAGAACCTATCCATCTCTGTCTTAAATACACTCAGTGACCTGGCCTCCACAGCTTTCTGTGTCAATGAATTCCGCAGATTCACTACCCTCTGACTGAAGAAATTCCGGTTCTAAAGGGTCATCCCTTTACTCTGAGGCTGTGCCCTCGGATCTTAGTCTCTCCCACTAATGGAAGCATCTTCTCCATGTCCTCTCTATCCAGCCTTTCAGTATTCTCAAAAGGCACCATGGCGGAATTTGGAAAAAGAGCTAGGGAGTTCTTACTGGTGTCCTGACCAACACCAAGCAGCGTCACTCAACCAGATATCATGGTCAATACCTCGGTGCTATTTATGACAGCTTGTTGTGTTGTGTGCAAATTGGCTGCACATTTCAGCTGTGCTTAAACTGTAAACTGCTTTGAGCCAGACTGAAATTGTGAAAGATAAAATCAAGTGCACTCTTTCCAAACAATTGTCCCTGCACTATGCATCTGGAAAGCAGAATGTGCTGCTGGATTAAGAGTGCACATGTGGGAAAGATAAAACCTTTGTGATTGATATGTCAGGCAAAATAGTTCAAGTATTCTGGAGCGCTGGTTCCAGGAACAGTGGAATGACTGTTCGTGCATGACTCCCAAAAGGAATTTTCCATCGATGAGCAAGCTCTCGTAACAATGGCCGTGGGTGGAGATCCTGCGAATCTCAGGACATCTCAGATACACACGCGCCACACCCCACCAATTGCTTTACAGTTTGGAGACTCGAGAAAGAAAGCATTTCCTTGCTGATGAGGCCTGGAACGAAACATTTTAAAACCACAAGCTCGCACATGTTGACAATAAGCAAAGTCAATTCAGTTCCCCGCCACCCCCTTCCCAGAACCTTCCTTGGAGGGGTCATGGCACTCTTTTACAGTTACTCGCCAGAATTTTACCACCCCGCCCGCCACGGGAATCGGAGCGGGGAAGGGGCGGATAATGGGAAGGTCCATTGACCTCAGACGGGATTTTACAGTTTCAGGACGAGTGAGGCTGTAAGATCCCGTCCACTATGTCGAACTTTGCCAGCCTAAATCTCATTAAATGGCAGGACAGGAGTGAGGAACTGGAATGACCGACTTTTGTGTTGGTGCGTTTGCCTGTCTGATCTACTTGTGTCTCCCGTTCCCCAGAAAAGTGCACTTGCAGAGGGCTAATAAGGCAAAGGATTTCACTATAAATGGTAAGACCATGGAAAGTACTGAAGATCAGCGGTGACATTGGGGTGCATATCCACAGGTCCCTGAAGATGGCAGGACAGGTCGATAAGGTGGTTAAGAAGGCATATGGGATACTTACCTTTATTAGCCGAGGCAAAGAATACAAGAACAGGGAGGTCATGCTGGAACTAGACAAAATACTGGTTAGGCGATAGCTGGAGTACTGTGTGCAGTTCTGGTCACCACATTATGGGAAGGATGTGATTGCACTGGAGAGGATGAAGAGGAGATTCACCAGGATGCTGCCTGGACTGGAGGTCTGAGCTATGAGGAAAGATTGGATAGACTGGGGCTGTTTTCCTTGGAGCAGCGAAGGTGCAGAGGACCTCATAGAAGTGCAGAGGATTATAAGGCGCATGGGTAGGATGGATATGAAGGCATTTTTCCATTCGTAGAGGGGTCAATAACCGGGGGGATTTGATTGAAGGTAAGAGATAGAAGGTTAAGAGGGGAGTTGAGGAGAAAGTTTTTCACCCAGAGGGTGGTGGGAATCTGGAACTCTGTCTGAAAGGGTGAGACAGAGTCAGAAAGCCTTGGAACGGTTAAGAAGTACTTAGATATTCATTTGCACTGCCATAACCTCCAGGGCTATGGACCAAGCGCTGGAAAATGGGATTAGTGTAGGTTGATCTTTGTGGACCAGCACAGACAGAATGTGCTGTAAACGTTATGAGTCTATGAATACACTAACATGGCTGACACTTCACAATCCTCAGCTTTCCAGGGCAACTAGGGCTGGTCCATCAGCTGTGCTAGTGCCACCTGCACTTGGTAAATGATTTCAAACTGAAACATGAGAATGCTCCTCAATGTCAGTCAAACAAAAGCGATAGTCATCGACTTCAGGAAGCATAATGGAGGACCTGCCCTGTCCACATCAACAGGGATGAAGTGGGAATGGTCAAGAGTTTCATGTTTTGAGGTGTCCAGATCACCAAAAGCCTGTCCTGGTCCCTCCATGCCGACACTATAGTTAAGAAAGCCTACCAACACCTCTACTTTCTCAGAAGGCGAAGGAAATTCAGCATGTCTGCTACAACTCTCACCAACTTTTGCAGATGCACCACAGAAAGCATTCTTTCTGGTTGTACCACAACTTGGTATGTCTCCTGTTCTGCCCAAGACTGCAAGAAACTACAAAGTGTTGTGAACAAAGCCCAGTCCATCACGCAAACCAGCCTCCCATCCATTGACTCTGTCTACACTTCTTGCTGCCTCGGAAAAGCAGCCAGCATAATCAAGGACCCCACGCACCCCGGACATTCGCTCTTCCACCTTCTTCCATCAGGAAAAAGATACAAAAGTCTGAGGTCATGTACCAACCGACTTAAGAACAGTTTCTTAAACCAAAAGAGAAAATGCTGGAAAATCTCAGCGGGTCTGGCAGCATCTGTAAGGAGAGAAAAGTGCTGACGTTTCGAGTCCAGATGACCTTTTGTGAAAGGGTCAAAGTCAGCTGGACTCGAAACGTCAGCTCTTTTCTCTCCTTACAGATGCTGCCAGACCCACTGAGATTTTCCAGCATTTTCTCTTTTGGTTTCAGATTCCAGCATCCGCAGTAATTTGCTTTTATCCAGTCAGAACAGCTTCTTCCCTGCTGCTGTCAGACTTTTGGATGGACCTACCTTATCTCAAGTTGATCTTTCTCTACACCCTAGCTATGACTGATACACCACATTCTACACCCTCTCCTTTCCTTCTCTATGAACGGTATGCTTTGTCTGTATAGCACGCAAGAAACAATACTTTTCACTGTAGATACTAATAGATGTGACAATAATAAATCAAATCAAATCAAATCAAATCAAATCAGAATGTGTTATTGATAGAGATGGACCTTGATTCGTTGATGGACTTTTTCTTTGCTTCAGACTGCACTATATTCTCACAAATTTCACCTTCACTTTTCTGATTATGCAAATATTAGTGAAGAACTGGAGATGAGCATGAAGCAGACTGCCCCCTGAGCAACCCAGCACCACATCAAGGGTTGCCAAGTGTAATTCCTGGACATTTCATCACATGACCTTCCCCCCACGTTCCAGCCATAGTCAACCACCATATCAGTCCATGTGATGCACTGCCTTCATAGAACATAGAAAAAATACAACACAAACAGGCCCTTCGGCCCACAAGTTGCGCCGGTCATGTCCCTACCTACTTAGGCTTATATATAGGCTTACCTATAACCCTCAATCCTATTAAGTCCCATGTACTCATCCAGAAGTCTCTTAAAAGACCCTATCGAGTTTGGCTCCACCACCACTGACGGCAGCCGATTCCACTCACCCACCACCCTCCGAGTGAAAAACTTACCCCTGACATCTCCTCTGTACCTACTCCCCAGCACCTTAAACCTGTGTCCTCTCGTAGCAGCCATTTCAGCCCTGGGAAAAAGCCTCCGAGAATCCACCCGATCTATACCTCTCAACATCTTGTACACCTCTATCAGGTCACCTCTCATCCTTCGTCTCTCCAAGGAGAAAAGACCGAGCTCCCTCAACCTATCCTCATAAGGCATGCCAACCAATCCAGGCAACATCCCTTGTAAATCTTTTCTGCACCCTTTCAATCATTTCCACATCCCTCCTGTAATGAGGCGACCCGAACTGAGCACAGTACTCTAAGTGGGGTCTGACGAGGGTCTTATAAAGCTGCATCATTATCTCCCGACTCCTAAACTCAATCCCTCGATTGATGAAGGCCAGCACACCATACACCTTCTTAACCACCTCCTCTACCTGTGAGGCCAATTTAAGAGTCCTATGGACCCGGACCCCAAGGTCCTTCTGATCCTCGACACTGCTAAGAGTCTTACCCTTGATATTATACTCCTTCATCCCATTTGATCTGCCAAAATGGACCACTGCACATTTGTACAGGTTGACGTCCACCTGCCACTTCTCTGCCCAGTCTTGCATCCTATCTATGTCACGCTGCAGCTTCTGACATCCCTCCAGACTATCCACAACCCCACCAACCTTCGTGTCATCGGCAAACTTACCAACCCATCCCTCCACTTCCTCATCCAGGTCATTTATGAAAATGACAAACAGCAAGGGTCCCAGAACAGATCCCTGGGGCACTCCACTGGTGACCGACCTCCATTCAGAAAAAGACCCATCTACAACCACTCTCTGCCTTCTGTAGGCAAGCCAGTTCTGGATCCACAAGGCAACAGCCTCTTGGATCCCATGCCCTCTCACTTTCTCGAGAAGTCTTGCATGGCGGACCTTATCGAACACCTTGCTGAAGTCCATGTAAACCACATCTACCGCTTTTCCTTCGTCAAATGTGTTGAGTCACATTTTCAAAGAACTCCACCAGGCTCGTAAGGCACGATTTGCCTTTGACAAAGCCATGCTGACTACTTTTGAGCATACTAAAACTCTCTAAATGTTCATAAATCCTGTCCCTCAGGATCTTCTCCAACATCTTACCAACCACTGAGGTTAGACTCACCGGTTGGTAATTACCTGGGCTATCCCTATTCCCTTTCTTGAATATGGGAACCACATCCGCAATCCTCCAATCCTCCGGAACCTCTCCCGTCTCCATCCACGATGCAAAGATCATCGCCAGAGGCTCTGCAATCTCTTCCCTCGCCTCCCACAGTAACCTGGGGTACATCCCATCCGGTCCCGGCGACTTATCTATCTTGATGCTATTCAAAATATCCAACACATCCTCTTCCTTAATGTCCACACATTCAATCTTTTCAGTCCGCCTCAATCCTGGAGTACAACCACCCAGGTCTTTTTCCACCGTGAATACCGAGGTAAAATATTCATTGAGCACCTCTGCTATTTCTTCCGGTTCTGTTCATACTTTCTCACCTTCACATTTTATAGGTCCTACACCAATTGGAAAGCAAAAAGACTCAGCATTCAATCGGACGGTGTTTGACCATCAGCACCGACTGCCTTCCCATTTTCAATATTTTTACATCTGGTGAACAAAGAACAAAGAACAAAGAACAGTACAGCACAGGAAACAGGCCCTTCGGCCCTCCAAGTCTGTGCCGCTCTTTGGTCCAACTAGACCATTCGTTTGTATCCCTCCATTCCCAGGCTGCTCATGTGACTATCCAGTCTTAAACGATGCCAGTGTGCCTGTCTCCACCACCCTACTTGGCAGCGCATTCCAGGCTCCCACCACTCTCTGTGTTAAAAACGTCCCTCTGATATCTGAGTTATACCTCGCCCCTCTCATCTTGAGCCCGTGACCCCTCGTGATCGTCACCTCCGACCTGGGAAAAAGCTTCCCACTGTTCACCCTATCTATACCCTTCATAATTTTGTACATCTCTATTAGGTCTCCCCTCATTCTCCATCTTTCCAGGGAGAACAAGCCCAGTTTACCCAATCTCTCCTCATAGCTAAGACCCTCCATACCAGGCAACATCCTGGTAAACCTTCTCTGCACTCTATCTAACGCCTCCACGTCCTTCTGGTAGTGCGGCGACCAGAACTGGACGCAGTACTCCAAATGTGGCCTAACCAGCATTCTATACAGCTGCATCATCAGACTCCAGCTTTTATACTCTATACCCCATCCTATAAATGCAAGCATACCATATGCCTTCTTCACCACCTTCTCCACCTGTGCTGCCATCTTCAAGGATATGTGGACTTGCACACCTAGGTCCCTCTGTGTTTCTATACTCTTGATGGCTCTGCCATTTATTGTATTACTCCCCCCTACATTAGTTCTTCCAAAATGCATCACTTCGCATTTATCTGGATTAAATTCCATCTGCCATTTCCCTGCCCAATTTTCCAGCCTATCTATATCCTGCTGTATTGTCCGACAATGTTCATCGCTATCCACAAGTTCAGCCACCTTCGTGTCATCCGCAAACTTGCTGATAACACCAGCTACACCTTCTTCCAAATCATTTATATATATCACAAATAGCAGAGGTCCCAGTACAGAGCCCTGCGGAACACCACTGGTCACAGACCTCCAGCCGGAAAAAGACCCTTCGACTGCTACCCTCTGTCTCCTGTGGCCAAGCCAGTTTTCTACCCATCTAGCCACCTCTCCTTGTATCCCATGAGCCTTAACCTTCTTAACCAACCTGCCATGAGGGACTCTGTCAAATGCCTTACTGAAATCCATATAGACGACATCCACGGTCCTTCCTTTGTCAACCGTTTTTGTCACTTCCTCAAAAAACTCCACCAAATTTGTAAGGCACGACCTCCCTCTTACTAAACCATGCTGTCTGTCACTAATGAGATTGTTCCGTTCTAAATGCGCATACATCCTGTCTCTAAGAATCCTCTCCAACAACTTCCCTACCACGGACGTCAAGCTCACTGGCCTATAATTACCCAGGTTATCCCTGCTACCCTTCTTAAATAACGGTACCACATTCGCTATCCTCCAATCCTCAGTGACCACACCTGTGTCCAATGAAGAGACAAAGATTTCCGTCAGAGGCCCAGCAATTACATCTCTCGTCTCCCTGAGCAGTCTAGGATAGATGCCATCAGGCCCTGGGGATTTGTCAGTTTTAATGTTATCTAAAAAACCTAACACTTCCTCCCTTGTAATGGAGATTCTCTCTAACGGGTCAACACCTCCCTCCGAGACACTCCCAGTCAACAAGTCCCTCTCCTTTCTGAATACCGATGCAAAGTATTCATTTAGGAATGAAGAGGAATGTCAAACAAAAGGCAAACACAAATAATGTCTTTCTAATGTCCCGATGATGTCTCTCCACGCAGCAGTATCCTGGAGATTGATCTTCACTCCCTGGAGATAGCAAGCCAGGCCTGGAGGGCTGGCTACCTGATACCACCTGATATCAGGAGCTGGCTGAAGACATTGGATACGGCAAAAGCTATGGGCTCTGACAGAATACCAGCTGTGGAACTGAAGGCATGTTTGCCAGAATTAGCTGTGTCCCTCACCAAGCTGGTTCAGGACAGCTACTAAACTGGAATCTATCCAGCAATGTGGTATGTCCTGCCCACAAAAAGCAAAGCAAATAGAATCCAGCCAACTGCTGTCCCTCTAGCAAGCTGTCAATCAGCAGCAAAGCGCTGTGAAGGTCTCATTCACATTCCCAATGGCAATAAAATGCTTATCTTCCCAGTGACACTCGCATCCTATGGCCAATCAGAAAAAGCTGCGCAAAGTCGAACGAGTCAATGATCCGACATTCAAAGGATTCTGACATAATTGACAATTTTTTTTTAAAGTTGTGTATTTATATAGCATCCTTCACAACCTCAAGGCATGCCAAAGCAATTCACTGTCAATGAAGTATTTTTGAATTGTCCTCACACTGTCATGTAGGAAATGTGGCAGTCAATTTGAGTAACTACAAAGACCCAAAAACAACAATTTAATCCTGCCCAGTGAAGTATTTGAGGCAACCTCATTGAATGTTTTTGAGGCAAGGATAGATAGATTTTTCAACAGTAAAGGAATCAAGGGTTATGGTGAGCAGGCGGGTAAGTGGAGCTGAGTCCACGAAAAGATCGGCCATGATCTTATTGAATGGCGGAGCAGGCTAGAAGGGCCAGATGGCCTACTCCTGCTCTTAGTTCTTATGTTCTCATGTTCATAATCACAACCCCAATACAGTCACATTCCCAATACACTCACAACCCCAATACACTCACAACCCCAATACACTCACAACCCCAAAACACTCAAAACCCCAATACACTCAAAACCCCAATACACTCACAACCCCAATACACTCACAACCCCAAAACACTCAAAACCCCAATACACTCACAACCCCAATACACTCACAACCCCAATACACTCACAACTCCAATACATTCACAACCCCAATACACTCACAACTCCAATACACTCACAACCCCAATACACTCACAACCCCAATACACTCACAACTCCAATACATTCACAACCCCAATACACTCACAACTCCAATACACTCACAACCCCAATACACTCACAACCCCAATACACTCACAACCCCAATACACTCACAACTCCAATACATTCACAACCCCAATACACTCACAACCCCAATACACTCACAACTCCAATACATTCACAACTCCAATACACTCACAAACTCAATAAACTCACAACTCGGGTCGCTTACTGTGGAGTTTGCATGTCCTCGCTGTGTCTGCGTGGGCTTCCTCCGGGTGCTCCGGTTTCCTCCCACAATCCAACGATGTGCAGGTTAGGTTGATTGGCCATGGTAAATTCTCCCTGAGTGTCAGGGGGACCAGCAGGGTAACTATGTGGAGTTATGGGGATAGGATGGGATTCTTGTCAGTGCAGGGTCGTTGGGCTGAATGGCCTCCTTATGCACTGTAGGGATTCTTTGATTCTAACCCCAATACACTCACAACCCCAATACACTCACAAACTTAATAAACTCACAACCCCAATACACTCACAACCTCAATACACTCACAACTCCAATACACTCACAACTCCAATACACTCACAACTCCAATACACTCACAACTCCAATACACTCACAACTCCAATACACTCACAAACTCAATAGACTCACAACCTCAATAGATTCACAACCCCAATACACTCACAACCACAATACACTCACAACTCCAATACACTCACAACCCCAATACACTCACAACCCCAATACACTCACAACTCCAATACACTCACAACTCCAATACACTCACATCCCCAATACACTCACATCCTCAATACACTCACATCCTCAATACACTCACAACCCCAATACACTCACAACCTCAATACACTCACAACCCCAATACACTCACAACCTCAATACACTCACAAGCCCAATACACTCACAACCTCAATACACTCACAAGCCCAATACACTCACAAGCCCAATACACTCACAAGCCCAATACACTCACAACCTCAATACACTCACAAGCCCAATACACTCACAACCTCAATACACTCACAAGCCCAATACATTCACAACCCCAATACACTCACAACCCCAATACATTCACAACCCCAATGCACTCACAACCCCAATGCACTCACAACCCCAATACACTCACAACCCCAATACACTCACAACCCCAATACACTCACAACCCCAATACACTCACAACTCCAATACACTCACAACCCCAATACACTCACAACCCCAATACACTCACAACCCCAATACACACAACCCCAATACACTCACAACCCCAATACACTCACAACCCCAATACACTCACAACCCCAATACACTCACATCCTCAATACACTCACAACCCCAATACACTCACAACCCCAATACACTGACAACCTCAATACACTCACAACCCCAATACACTCACAACCCCAATACACTCACAACTCCAATACACTCACATCCCCAATACACTCACATCCTCAATACACTCACAACCCCAATACACTCACAACCTCAATACACTCACAACCCCAATACACTCACATCCTCAATACACTCACAACCCCAATACACTCACAACCTCAATACACTCACAACCCCAATACACTCACAACCTCAATACACTCACAAGCCCAATACACTCACAACCTCAATACACTCACAAGCCCAATACACTCACAACCCCAATAACTCACAAGCCCAATACACTCACAACCTCAATACACTCACAAGCCCAATACACTCACAACCTCAATACACTCACAAGCCCAATACATTCACAACCCCAATACACTCACAACCCCAATACACTCACAACCCCAATACACTCACAACCCCAATACACTCACAACCCCAATACACTCACAACCCCAATACACTCACAACCCCAATACACTCACAACCCCAATACGCTCACATCCTCAATACACTCACAACCCCAATACACTCACAACCCCAATAACTCACAACCCCAATACACTCACAACCCCAATACACTCACAACCCCAATACACTCACAACCCCAATACACTCACATCCTCAATACACTCACAACCCCAATACACTCACATCCTCAATACACTCACAACCCCAATACACTCACAACCCCAATACACTCACAACCCCAATACACTCACATCCTCAATACACTCACAACCCCAATACACTCACAACCCCAATACACTCACAACCCCAATACACTCACAACCCCAATACACTCACAACCCCAATACACTCAGAACTCCAATACACACAACCCCAATACACTCACAACCCCAATACACTCACAACCCCAATACACTCACAACCCCAATACACTCACAACTCCAATACACTCACAAACTCAATACACTCACAACCCCAATACACTCACAAACTCAATACACTCACAACCCCAATAAACTCACAACCCCAATACACTCACAACTCCAATACACTCACAACTCCAATACACTCACAACTCCAATACACTCACAACTCCAATACACTCACAACTCCAATACACTCACAAACTCAATACACTCACAACCCCAATACACTCACAACCCCAATACACTCACAACCCCAATACACTCACAACTCCAATACACTCACAACCCCAATACACTCACAACCCCAATACACACAACCCCAATACACTCACAACCCCAATACACTCACAACCCCAATACACTCACATCCTCAATACACTCACAACCCCAATACACTCACAACCCCAATACACTGACAACCTCAATACACTCACAACCCCAATACACTCACAACCCCAATACACTCACAACTCCAATACACTCACATCCCCAATACACTCACATCCTCAATACACTCACAACCCCAATACACTCACAACCCCAATACACTCACAACCCCAATACGCTCACATCCTCAATACACTCACAACCCCAATACACTCACAACCCCAATAACTCACAACCCCAATACACTCACAACCCCAATACACTCACAACCCCAATACACTCACAACCCCAATACACTCACAACCCCAATACACTCACATCCTCAATACACTCACAACCCCAATACACTCACATCCTCAATACACTCACAACCCCAATACACTCACAACCCCAATACACTCACAACCCCAATACACTCACAACCCCAATACACTCACATCCTCAATACACTCACAACCCCAATACACTCACAACCCCAATACACTCACAACCCCAATACACTCACAACCCCAATACACTCACAACCCCAATACACTCAGAACTCCAATACACACAACCCCAATACACTCACAACCCCAATACACTCACAACCCCAATACACTCACAACCCCAATACACTCACAACCCCAATACACTCACAAACTCAATACACTCACAACCCCAATACACTCACAAACTCAATACACTCACAACCCCAATACACTCACAACCCCAATACACTCACAACTCCAATACACTCACAACTCCAATACACTCACAACTCCAATACACTCACAACTCCAATACACTCACAACTCCAATACACTCACAAACTCAATACACTCACAACCCCAATACACTCACAACCCCAATACACTCACAACCCCAATACACTCACAGCTCCAATACACTCACAACCCCAATACACTCACAACCCCAATACACACAACCCCAATACACTCACAACCCCAATACACTCACAACCCCAATACACTCACATCCTCAATACACTCACAACCCCAATACACTCACAACCCCAATACACTGACAACCTCAATACACTCACAACCCCAATACACTCACAACCCCAATACACTCACAACTCCAATACACTCACATCCCCAATACACTCACATCCCCAATACACTCACATCCTCAATACACTCACAACCCCAATACACTCACAACCTCAATGCACTCACAACCCCAATACACTCACAACCTCAATACACTCACAACCTCAATACACTCACAAGCCCAATACACTCACAACCTCAATACACTCACAAGCCCAATACACTCACAACCCCAATAACTCACAAGCCCAATACACTCACAACCTCAATACACTCACAAGCCCAATACACTCACAACCTCAATACACTCACAAGCCCAATACATTCACAACCCCAATACACTCACAACCCCAATACACTCACAACCCCAATACACTCACAACCCCAATACACTCACAACCCCAATACGCTCACAACCCCAATACGCTCACATCCTCAATACACTCACAACCCCAATACACTCACAACCCCAATAACTCACAACCCCAATACACTCACAACCCCAATACACTCACAACCCCAATACACTCACAACCCCAATACACTCACATCCTCAATACACTCACAACCCCAATACACTCACATCCTCAATACACTCACAACCCCAATACACTCACAACCCCAATACACTCACATCCTCAATACACTCACAACCCCAATACACTCACAACCTCAATACACTCACAACCCCAATACACTCACAACCCCAATACACTCACAACCCCAATACACTCAGAACTCCAATACACTCAGAACTCCAATACACACAACCCCAATACACTCACAACCCCAATACACTCACAACCCCAATACACTCACAACTCCAATACACTCACAAACTCAATACACTCACAACCCCAATACACTCACAAACTCAATACACTCACAACCCCAATACACTCACAACCCCAATACACTCACAACTCCAATACACTCACAACTCCAATACACTCACAACTCCAATACACTCACAACTCCAATACACTCACAAACTCAATACACTCACAACCCCAATACACTCACAACCCCAATACACTCACAACTCCAATACACTCACAACCCCAATACACTCACAACCTCAATACACTCACAACCCCAATACACTCACAACCCCAATACACTCACAACCCCAATACACTCACAACCCCAATACACACAACCCCAATACACTCACAACCTCAATACACTCACAAACTCATTGTTCCACTGGAGCAAGCAGAGAGGGCGTGATTAGAGGCAGGAGTGCTGGTGAGAGATTGATTGAATTATTTATTTATTTAATTAGTCAGCTAGTGTGTGTGTTTTTTTTGGCCTTTACTTTTGCAGTAGTATTTTTCTTAAGTTTAAAGTGAAAACCGGAAGTGGGCTGCTAAGGAGTCTGGGAAGGGTTTTTTAAGCGCGCGAAGTATAAAAGGTTGGCTGCAGTATACAGCGGGCAGCGTCGGGAGCGGGCAGTGTAGTGAGTGGGAAACTGAGTGAAAGCTGTCAGGGCTTTGGCTCACAGGACTTCGGGGGAACAGGGCGAGGCAAGGTAAGTTATTTTTATCCAAACCTATATAGGATAAGGGTAACTATGAGGGATAGGCCAGTTCGGTGCTTCCGGATGTGGGAGTTCCTGGAAACACCTAGCCTCCCGGAGGACCACATTTGTGCCAGGTGCGTGGAACTGCAGCTCCTGAGGGACCGCGTCACGGAACTGGAGCTGCAGATTGCTGACCTTGGTCTAGTCAGGGAGAATGAGAGAATAATTGACATGAGTTATAGGGAACTAGTTACACCGGGGCATCGGGAGGAAGACACGTGGGTCACAGTTAGGAGGAGTAAAGGTCAGAAGGGTAACGTACCAGAGAGTATTCCAGTGGCTGTCTCTCATAATAGGAAGGGCTCGGCGACAGGTGTGAGAGGGGAGGGGAGTGAGCAATTAGTGGAGGGGTCACCTGTGGTTGTCCCACTCCAAAACAAGTATATTGTTTTGGATAGTGTGGAGGAGGATGACTCTTCAGGGGTAAGCCACAGTGACCAGGTCACTGGCACAGAGTCAGGCTCTGTGGCCTGGAAAGGAAAGAGAGGGGTTAGGAGAGCAATAGTGGTGGGGGATGCGTCGGTTAGAGGCACGGACAGGCGATTCTGTGGGTGCGAACTGGACTCCAGGATGGTAGTCTGCCGACCTGGTGCTGGGGTAATGGATGTCACCGAGCGGATAGGAGGCATCTTAAAAGGGGAAGATAAAGAAACGGATGTCATTGTACACATTGGTGCAAATGACATAGATAGGAAGAGCAGGGGGATCCTACGAGAGCAATTCAGGGAGTTGGGAAATAGACTAAAAAGTAGGGCCTCCAGGGTGGCCATCTCTGGGCTGCTCCCAATGCCTCGTGCCAGTGAGGCTAAGAATAGGGAGTTAGTACAATTGAATGCTTGGCTAAAGGACTGGTCCAGGAGGGAGGGCTTCATTTTCCTAGATCAATGGGAAGTTTTCAGGAGAGGATGGCACCTGTACAAGAAGGACGGGTCACAACTAAGTTGGAAGGGCACGAATATCCTGGCTGGGAGTTTTGCAGTTCGGGGGGGTTTAAACTAGTATGGCAGGGGGGTGGGGATCAAAATATTAGGTCCACAAGGGTAGAGGCTGGGGACGAGCTTGGGGCTGGGACAAGGCTGGCAAAGAAGAAGAGCACTCTGGGGGAAGATGACCTCACTGGGCCTGGAGGTCTGGAGTGCTTATACTTCAATGCAAGGAGCGTAGCAGGTAAGACAGACGAACTTAGGGCCTTAATGCTCATGAGGAATTTGGATGTGGTTGCGGTGACAGAGACTTGGTTGAAAGAGGGACAGGACTGGCAGCTGAATATTCTGGGGTACAAGTGTTTTAGGCGAGACAGAGGAGGGGCCAAAAGAGGTGGGGGAGTAGCAGTATTAGTTGGAGAGCATATTACAGCGGTGCAGAGGGAGGACAATTCAGAGGGGTCGTGTAACGAGTCACTCTGGGTGGAGCTTAGAAACAGGAAGGGCGCAGTCACTATGTTGGGGGTATACTACAGGCCCCCCAACAGCCCAAGGGAAGTGGAAGAACGGATATGTCAGGAGATACTGGATAGGTGCAGGAAAAATAAGGTTGTTGTCGTGGGAGACTTCAATTTCCCTGGTATAGACTGGAAATCGCTGAGAGCTGGGACTCTGAATGGGGAGGAATTGTAAAATGCGTACAGTAGGGTTCTTTGGAACAATATGTAGATAGCCCGACTAGAGAGGGGGCTATACTGGACCTAGTACTGGGGAATGAGCCCGGTCAGGTCTTCAAAGTTTCGGTAGGGGAACATGTAGCAAATAGTGACCACAATTCTGTTAGGTTTAGGATAGTGATGGAAAAGGATGAGTGGTGTCCCAAGGATAAGGTGTTGGATTGGGGGAAGGCTAACTTTAGTGGGATTAGGCAGAAATTGGCAGCTCTTGATTGGGAGAGGCTGTTTGAGGGTAAATCCACATCTGGCATGTGGGAGTCTTTTAAGGAACAGTTGTTAGGGCTGCAGGACAGGCATGTGCCTGTAAAAAAGAAGGATAGGAAGGGTAGGATTCGAGAACCGTGGATAACCAGGGAAATTGAGGGACTGGTCAAAAAGAAAAGAAAGGCGTATGTTAGGTCCAGGCAGCTAAAAACGGAGGGAGGTCTGGAGGAGTACAAAGGAAGTAGGAAAGAACTCAAATGGGGGATTAGAAGGGCAAAAAGGGGTCACGAAATGTCCTTGGCAGACAGGATTAAGGAGAATCCCAAGGCATTTTATTCATACGTTAGGAACAAAAGGGTTGTCAGGGAAAAAAATCGGACCTCTCAGGGACAAAAGTGGGGAATTATGCTTAGAGTCCAAAGAAGTAGGGGAGATCCGAAGTGAATACTTTGCGCCGGTATTCACAAAGGAGAGGGATGTGTTGACTGGGTGTGTCTCGGAGGGGAGTGTTGAACCGTTGGAGAAAATCTCCATTACAAGGGAGGAAGTGCTAGGTTTGTTAGAGAATGTAAAGACTGACAAATCCCCAGGGCCTGATGGAATCTATCCAAGGCTGCTCAGGGAGACGAGAGATGAAATCGCTGGGCCTCTGACGCAAATCTTTGTCTCGTCACTGGACGCGGGTGAGGTCCCAGAGGATTGGAGGATAGCTAATGTGGTCCCGTTATTTAAGAAGGGTAGGAAGGATAACCCGGGTAATTATAGGCCGGTGAGCTTGACGTCCGTGGTGGGGAAGTTGTTGGAGAAGATTCTTAGAGATAGGATGTATGCACATTTAGAAAGGAATAAACTCATTAACGATAGTCAGCATGGTTTTGTGAGAGGGAGGTCATGCCTCACTAACCTGGTGGAGTTTTTTGAAGAAGTGACCAAAATGGTTGACGAGGGAAGGGCCGTGGATGTCGTCTATATGGACTTTAGTAAAGCGTTTGACAAAGTCCCTCATGGTAGGCTGGTGAAAAAGGTTGGATCTCATGGGATAAAGGGGGAGGTGACTAGATGGGTGGAGAACTGGCTTGGTCACAGAAGACAGAGGGTGGTAGTGGAAGGGTCTTTTTCCGGCTGGAGGCCTGTGACTAGTGGTGTTCCGCAGAGCTCTGTATTGGGACCTCTGCTGTTTGTGATTTATATAAACGATCTGGAAGAAGGTATAACTGGGGTGATCAGTAAGTTTGCGGACGACACAAAATTGGCAGGACTTGCAGATAGTGAGGAGCATTGTCAGAAACTACAGAAGGATATAGATAGGCTGGAAATTTGGGCAAAGAAATGGCAGATGGAGTTCAATCCTGATAAATGCGAAATGATGCATTTTGGTAGAAATAATGTAGGGAGGAGCTATACGATAAATGGCAGAACCATAAAGGGTGTAGAAACGCAGAGGGACCTGGGTGTGCAAGTCCACAGATCCTTGAAGGTGACGTCACAGGTGGAGAAGGTGGTGAAGAAGGCATATGGCATGCTTGCCTTTATAGGACGGGGTATAGAGTATAAAAGTTGGGGTCTGAAGTTGCAGATGTATAGAACGTTGGTTCGGCCGCATTTGGAATACTGCGCCCAGTTCTGGTCGCCACACTACCAGAAGGACGTGGAGGCTTTGGAGAGAGTACAGAGGAGTTTTACCAGGATGTTGCCTGGTATGGAGGGGCTTAGTTATGAGGAGAGATTGGGTAAACTGGGGTTGTTCTCCCTGGAGGATGAGGGGAGACTTAATAGAGGTGTATAAAATTATGAAAGGCATAGATAGGGTGAACGGTGGGAAGCTTTTCCCCAGGTCGGTGGTGACGTTCACGAGGGGTCATAGGTTCAAGGTGAAGGCGGGGAGGTTTAACACAGATATCAGAAGGACATATTTTACACAGAGGGTGGTGGGGGCCTGGAATGCGCTGCCAGGCAAGGTGGTGGAGGCGGGCACACTGGGAACGTTTAAGACTTATCTAGATAGCCATATGAACGGAGTGGGAATGGAGGGATACAAAAGAATGGTCTAGTTTGGACCAGGGAGCGGCACGGGCTTGGAGGGCCGAAGGGCCTGTTCCTGTGCTGTATTGTTCTTTGTTCTTTGTACTCATACCCCAATACACTCACAACTCCAATGCACTCACAACTCCAATGCACTCACAACTCCAATACACTCACAACCCCAATGCACTCACAACACCAATGCACTCACAACCCCAATGCACTCACAACCCCAATGCACTCACAACCCCAATGCACTCACAACCCCAATGCACTCACAACTCCAATGCACTCACAACTCCAATGCACTCACAACCCCAATACACTCACAACCCCAATGCACTCACAACCCCAATGCACTCACAACCCCAATGCACTCACAACTCCAATGCACTCACAACCCCAATGCACTCACAACCCCAATACACTCACAACTCCAATGCACTCACAACTCCAATACACTCACAACTCCAATACACTCACAACCCCAATGCACTCACAACCCCAATGCACTCACAACCCCAATGCACTCACAACCCCAATGCACTCACAACCCCAATGCACTCACAACCCCAATACACTCACAACCCCAATACACTCACAACCCCAATGCACTCACAACCCCAATGCACTCACAACTCCAATACACTCACAACCTCAATACACTCACAACCTCAATACACTCACAACTCCAATACACTCACAACCCCAATACACTCACAACCCCAATACACTCACAACCCCAATACACTCACAACCCCAATACACTCACAACTCCAATGCACTCACAACCCCAATAACTCACAACTCCAATACACTCACAACCCCAATACACTCACAACCCCAATACACTCACAACCCCAATGCACTCACAACCCCAATGCACTCACAACCCCAATACACTCACAACCCCAATACACTCACAACTCCAATGCACTCACAACCCCAATTCACTCACAACCCCAATACACTCACAACTCCAATGCACTCACAACTCCAATACACTCACAACCCCAATACACTCACAAACCCAATACACTCACAACCCCAATACACTCACAACCCCAATACACTCTCAAACCCAATACACTCACAACTCCAATACACTCACAACCCCAATACACTCACATCCCCAATACACTCACAACTCCAATACACTCACAACCCCAATACACTCACAACCCCAATACACTCACAACCCCAATACACTCACAACCCCAATACAGTCACAACCCCAATACAGTCACAACTCCAATACACTCACACCCCAATACACTCACAACTCCAATACACTCACAACCCCAATACACTCACAACCCCAATACACTCTCAAACCCAATACACTCTCAAACCCAATACACTCACAACCCCAATACACTCACAACCCCAATACACTCACAACCCCAATACAGTCACAACTCCAATACACTCACAACCCCAATACACTCACAACCCCAATACACTCTCAAACCCAATACACTCACAACCCCAATACACTCACAACCCCAATACACTCACAACCCCAATACACTCACATCCCCAATACACTCACAACCCCAATACACTCACAACCCCAATACACTCACAACCCCAATACACTCACAACCCCAATAACTCACAACCCCAATACACTCACATCCTCAATACACTCACAACCCCAATACACTCACAACCCCAATACACTCACAACCCCAATACACTCACAACCCCAATGCACTCACAACTCCAATGCACTCACAACCCCAATGCACTCACAACCCCAATACAATAGAATGCTTCAATCTATCATCAAGGAAGAAATAGCGAGACAAGTGGATATAAATTGTCCCATTGGTAAAACGCAGCATGAGTTCATGAAGGGCAGGTCATGTTTGACTAATTTGGTGGAATTCTTTGAGAACATTACATGTGCAGTGGACAATAGGGAACCTGTGTATGTGGTGTAGCTGGATTTCCAGAAGGCATTTGACAAGGTGCCGCACCAAAGACTGCTGCATAAGATAAAGGTGCACGGTGTTATGGGTAATGTATTAGCATGGATAGAGGATTGATTAACTAACAGAAAGCAAAGAGTGGGGCTGAACGGGTGTTTTCTGGTTGGCGATCAGTGACTAGTGGTGTGCCTCAGGGACCAGTGTTGGGACCGCAATTGTTTATGATTTACATAGATGATTTGGAGTTGGGGGCCAAGTGTAGTGTGTTAAAATTTGCAGATGATACTAAGATGAGTGGCAGAGCAAAGTGTGCAGAGGATACTGAAAGTCTGCAAATGGATATAGTTAGTCTAAGTGAGTGGGCGAGGGTCTGGCAGATGGAGTACAATGTTGGTAAATGTGAGGTCATTCATTTTGGTAGGAATAACAGCAAAATGGACTATTATTTAAATGGTAAAAAATTGCAGCATGCTGCTGTGCAGAGGGACCTGGGTGTCCTTGTGCAGGAATCTCAAGGAATTGGTTTGCAGGTGCAGCAGGTAATTAAGAAGGCAAGTGGAATTTTGTCCTTCATTGCGAGAGGGATGGAGTTTTAAAAAGCGAGGTTATGTTGCAGCTGTATAAGGTGCTGGTGAGGCCACACTTGGAGTACTGTGAACAATTTTGTCTCCTTACTTGAGAAAGGATGTACTGGCACTAGAGGGGGTGCAGAGGAGATTCACTAGGTTGATTCCAGAGTTGAGAGGGTTGGCTTATGAGGAGAGACTGAGTGGACTGGGGCTATACTCATTGGAATTCAGAAGAATGAGGGGAAATCTTATAGAAACATATAAGATTATGAAGGGAATAGAAAAGATAGAAGCAGTGAAGTTGTTTCCACTGGTGGGTGAAACTAGAACTCGAGGGCATGGCCTCAAAATAACGGGGAGCAGATTTAGGACAGAGTTGAGGAGGAACTTCTTCACCCAAAGGGTTGTGAATCTGTGGAATTCCCTGCCCAGTGAAGCAGTTGAGGCTACCTCATTGAATGTTTTTAAGGCAAGGATAGATAAATTTTTGAACAGTAAATGAATTAAGGGTTATGGTGAACGGGCAGGTAAGTGGAGCTGAGTCCATGAAAAGATCAGCCATGATCTTATTGAATGGCGGAGCAGGCTCAAGGGGCCATTTGGCCTACTCCTGCTCCTAGTTCTTATGTTCTTATATAATCTGTTTTTGTCATATTGGTTGAAAGATAAACATTGGCGAGGACACTGGGGAGAACTTCCCTGCTCCACTTTGAAATTATGCTTTGGGCTCTTTGATATCTACCTGTGAGGGAAAATTGGGATTATTATTATTTGTACCTGAATAATGATTTTAAAATTCACTCAGCCATATTGAGAAGGAACAAATAAGAAATTAACAGGAATAATTGCATGTTCGTGTTTGAGATTCTTCTCACAATTGGCACGGTGGCACAGTGGTTAGCACTGTTGCTTCACAGCACTCTGCTGCTGATTGACAGTGTGTTAGGGGGGGCGGTCGTTGGCTGGATTCGATTTGTTTTGCTTTTTGTGGACAGGACATACCACGTTGCTGGGTAGATTTCAGTTTAGTAGCTGTCCTGAACCAGCTTGGCAAGGGACGCAGCTAATTCTGGCAAACATGCCTTCAGTACTGCTTCCATTCCAGCCTTGGGTCTGTGTGGAGTT
Source organism: Mustelus asterias (assembly GCF_964213995.1). Classification (NCBI taxonomy): domain Eukaryota; kingdom Metazoa; phylum Chordata; class Chondrichthyes; order Carcharhiniformes; family Triakidae; genus Mustelus; species Mustelus asterias. Next base: position 128,285,341 of record NC_135808.1, on the reverse strand, counting down.
TGAACGTTCTCCCTGTGTCTGCATCAGTTACCTCCTGGTGCTCCGATCTCCTCCTACAGTCCAAAGATGTGTAGATTAGGTGGATTGGCCATGCTAAATTGCCCCTATGTGTTCCAAGATGTGTAGGTTAGGTGGATTGGCCAGGATAAATGCGTGGGATTACGGGGAACAGGGCAGGGAGGTGGGCTGGGGTAAGGTGCTCTTTCAGAGAGTCAGTACAGACTCGACAGGCCAAATGGCCTCCTTCTGCACTGCAGGGATTCTATGGTTCTATGGCTCACTTCAAAAGTGTGGTTGTAAGCACAATGCCTGTTTGTCAGTCTAACCCCTCAATACGACCTGGGAGGCTAAATCTCATGCTCCACAATTTTGGTAAAGGTTGCAAAGAGGCCACAAATGCCTGAATCAGACATTTAGCCCCTTTGCCTATGCATGTCGCTCCTCCCACCAGTCACTCCCAAACTTTCCCCATCAACCCAATGTATCATACCCCCTTCTCCTCATGGTTTTCCGTCGTCTACAAATTGCGGCCTTCTTTCCCAATCATTTCCCGCCCCCTCCCAATCACACCCCAATCTCCTGAATGCACTGTCACCGTCTTGATTTGATTTGATTTATTATTTCACATGCATTAGGATACAATGAAAAGTATTGCTTCTTGCGCGCTATACAAAGCATACCGTTCATAGAGAAGGAAAGGAGACAGTGCAGAATGTAGTGTCACAGTCATAGCTAGCGTGTAGAGAAAGATCAATTTAACATAAAGTAGGTCCATTCAAAAGTCTGATGGCAGCAGGGAAGAAGCTGTTCTGGAGTCAGTTGGTACGTGTCCTCATGCTTTTGTAGCCTTTTCCCACTTTTCCTGATTACACCCCCACTGTCCTGGTCATTCCACTTCCCTCTTAAACGCTTCCCTCCCCCTCTTCTATTCACCATGACGCCCCCCCCAACCACAATCACTCCACCTCTCTTCGGATCATTTTCTCTCCCTCCCAACCACCCCCACCCCCACCCCAGCAGCCCTCCCCACCCTATCAATCCCCTATCTTTGATTGGATTTGATTTATCATCATCACATGTATCAGTATACAATGAAAAGTATTGTTTCTTATGCTATACAAAGCATATCATAGAGAAGGAAACGAGAGAGTGCAGAATGTAGTGTTACAATCATAGCTAGGGTGTAGAGAAAGGTCAACTTAGTGCGAGGTAGGTCCATTCAAAAGACTGATGGCAGCAGGGAAGAAGCTGTTCTTGAGTCGGTTGGTACGTGGCCTCAGACTTTTGCATCTTTTTCCCGACGGAAGAAGGTGGAAGAGAGAATGTCCGGGGTGTGTGGGGTCCTTAATTATGCTGGCTGCTTTTCCCGAGGCAGCGGGAAGTGTAGACAGAGTCAATGCGTGGGAGGCTGGTTTGAGTGATGGACTCGGCTTCATTCACGACCTTTTGTAGTTTCTTGTGGTCTTGGGCAGAGCAGGAGCCAGACCAAGCTGTGGTACAACCAGAAAGAATGCTTTCTATGATGCATCTGTAAAAGTTGGTGAGAGTCATAGCTGACATGCCAAATTTCCTTAGTCTTCTGAGAAAGGAGGCGTTGGTGGGTTTTCTTAACTATCGTGTCAGCATGGAGGGACCAGGACAGGTTATTGGTGATCTGGACACCTAAAAACCTGAAGCTCTCGGCCCTTTCTACTTCGTCCCCATTGATGTAGACAGGGGCATGTTCTCCTTTACGCTTCCTGAAGTCGGTGACAATCTCCTTTGTTTTGTTGACATTGAGGGAGAGATTATTGTTGCTGCACCAGTTCACCAGATTCTCTATCTCATTCCTGCACTCTGTCTCGTCATTGTTTCAGATCCGACGCACTACGGTGTTGTCATGAGCAAACTTGAAAATCGAGTTGGAGGGGAATACATAGTGTATAAGGAGTATAGTAGGGGGCTGAAGACACACTCCACGGACCTACGTGAAGGCTGGCGGACCCATAATCACAATCCCCCTTCCTGGTGAGCTGCCTTGCTCAACTAGTGTTGGCAGCCTGCCGGGATATGCCCAAGCCCCATTGTGGACCACAGGCCAGGTTTTATCATTTAAATACAGCGATCATTCCCAGTGCCCAGTTCCTGTCGGTGAGACGGGCAACAATTTCTACACTTTGATCTGCTCTGACGGAATTATCAGTAAAAAGGATAATTCCACTTGACTGAACGTCCAGTGGACTTGGCTTCCCTGAAACAATCTCTTTCCCAATCGTTGTTAGTCACCGCTAATTACCTATTTCATTCCATCAGTCAAAACCCTTATACAATGGTAGCTGTGTTTTAAAAATCATTACATTCCTGAAACTAAACTTCACATTAATAACATGACTTCTAAAGAGAATGATTATGTTTGCAGTCTCAAACTTGGCTGAGTTCAGAATAACTGGAACATATAGAGAAATGTAGCACTGACTCTGGTTAGTTTTGCATCCAAGGAAAACTTCGTTATTTCCATTTCTTATTGAGGACTCTGTAAATCTGAATCATCCAGTTCAGGAGCTGTCACTGGCGCACAGTGACCGCAATGTTTACTGTGCACAAGATGCACCACAGCAACGTGCCGAGGCTCCTTCGGCAGCATGTTCCAAATCCACGACCACTTCCACCTAGGAGGACAAGGACAAGAGATGCATGGGAACACCACCATCTCAAAGTGACACTTGACCTATATTTGGAAATATATCAGCTGTTCCTTCATCGTCATTGGGTCAAATCCATGGATCTCCCTGCTTAATAACACTGAGGAAGTGTCTTCCTCATGCTGTAACCCCACACATTTACCTAGCTAATCCCCCTGACACTAATGGGCAATTTGCCATGGCCAACTCACCTAACCTGCACATCTTTGGACTACACTGCAGTGACTTTGTTTGAAAAGTATTTAATTGCTGGAAAGCAAATTGGGACATCTTCTGGTCACTTAAGGTGCTATATAAAAGTAAAGTATCTTTTTCTTGTAACTTGATGGACTGGGATTTGCAATTTTAGCCATACTTACCCTTCTAGTTGGAAGCACATTTTGAGTCACTAATTCTTTCTAAAAAGGTAGCCATAATTGAGTCTGAAGTCAAAACAAAATGGCATATGATGGAATCTTGGCTTCTCATCTGAGTAATCCCATAATACATGCAGACTTCTGGGCCAAAGGAGCTGCTGGAATGTGAAATTCAGAGTACTAAAGTTAGGTGTGGTTCATGTCATTTAGCGTCTGGGCTATTATAAATCTGGCTTTCATTGCTTGCATAGAGAAATAAAACACAACAACATCTGTCATTAATGCCTGGTTATTAACTGAAAGAATTATATCACAAGATTTCATGTTTTAACCAAAGACCTTCACTATACAAGGGGCAGCATGGTGGCACAGTGGTTAGCACTGCTGCCTCACAGTGCCAGGGACCTGGGTTCGACTCCAAGCCTCAGGTCACTGTCTGTGTGGAATTTTGCACATTCTCCTCATGTCTGCGTGGGTTTCTTCCAGGTGTTCCAGTTTCCTCCCACACTCCAAGATGTGCGGGTTAGGTGGATTGGCTATGCTCAATTGTCCCTTAGTGTCAGGGAGACTAGCAGGGTAAATGCCCGAGGTTATGGGAATAGGGCCCTGGGTGGGATTGGAGTTGGTGAAGACTCGATGGGCCGAATGGCCTCCTTCTGCACTGTAGGATTCTATGATTCTAAGAGTTAAACAAGTACAACTAACTTATTTCAGTAAAAACATAAAAACCTCGACAGCCCACTTTCGCTTCAACACAACAATCCCCTTATTATGGGCTGTTAGTCCTAGCCCCTCTTAGGATTAAACCAACTTCTGCCACAGCCTTCAGGAACTCGCTTTGATTCTTCTGTGTTCCTGCTATTCTCCGAGGGCCTTCAGCAGCTCACAAAAGCAGCTCATCACCACCTTCTCAAGGGCAGCTAGGAATGGACAATAAATGTTTGTCTGCCCACATCCCATGAATGAATTTTTAAAAACTCCCTGGAATAATGGCATCAAGACTCACTACACGCGATATCAGGAAATAGCTGAAGGCAGTGGATAATGCAAAGGCTACGGGCCCTGATAATATTCCAACAATAGTATTGAACTGGCTGTGTCCCAGCCATCCTGTTCCAGTATAGTCAGCATTTTGGAAAGAAAAATGATGGCCCATAAGCTTCGGCCCAAATCCCGATTTGAGTGGATCATGCGGTGCACATGCGTTTCAGAAAAATACGGTAGTCCGGACCCATGGACATTGTAATAATTCCACGGAGGTGAAAAGTCCCGTCACCAAGTTACTTTATTTACACTGTACATCTGTACACAGCCAGCTCTCCAGTTGCTCTCTGCTGAATGCAGGCTGGGGGTCTGACACACCTGCTTTAAATAAGGAGCATAAGGTTCCCTGACTTAACCATCAATTAGGACTCATCAGGTATTTCTTTTCACACCAACCAAGTAAACAAACTCAAATTAACTTAGGGACAAATTAAAAGGGGCAGCTCCCTAAAAAGAAGGGGAACAGCCCGAACCAAAAATAAAGTCGAAAGGAAACTTAGAACATCAGACCAAAAGGTAGGACTCATCAGGTAGTTCATCCTCTAGCAAGCCAACCTCATTAGCCTGGCTGAAGTCATTTCAAACATGCACGCTGAAAGGGCACCTAGTTTAATCCTCTGATTTGCTTTTGAAAGCTGTCAGGATAGAAGCTCTGCGCTGCAGTCTCTCCATAACTTCCCTCACTTGCCCCGACGATAGGAATGTATTTACACTTATTTATCTGAACACTTTCTTTCTTCTCTAGTCACAATGAGTAGCGGTAGAAAATATTCTTTGGGTGGATTAATTTCTTTGTAAATGTGTTTTAAAAATGTTTAAAATATATGTAATGCACAGAAAGTGACGGATTTATTTTTTTCCCCAATTTTGTCATGACCTACTGCTAATTCCAGTAAAAGGTTACTTTTTTTTTTATATTACGTTCATATGAAATAAGGTATTTGTTAGTGTCTGTAATAAGCTCCTGCTGAAGTCCGCCAACCTACTTTTTCAGAAGACGAAGGAAATCCGGCATGTCAGCTACGACTTTCACCAACTTTTACAGATGCACCACAGACAGCATTCTTTCTGGTTGTATCACAGCTTGGTCTGGCTCCTGCTGTTCCCAAGACCGCAAGGAACTACAAAAGGTCGTGCATGTGGCCCAATCCAACATGCAAACCAGCCTCCCATCCATTGACTCTGTCTATACTTCCCGCTGCCTCAGCAAAGCAATCAGCATAATTAAGGCCCCCACGCACCCCGGACATTCTCTCTTCCACCTTCTCCCATCCGGAAAAAGATAAAAAAGTCTGAGTTCACGTACCAACCAGCTCAAGAACAGCTTCTTCCCTGCTGCTGTCAGACTTTTGAATGGACCTACCTTGCACTAAGTTGATCTTTCTCTATACCCTATCTATGACTGTAACACTATATTCTGCACTTACTCGTTTCCTTCTCTATGAACGGTATGCTTTGTCTGTATAGTGTGCAAGAAACAATACTTTTCACTGTATATTAATACATGTGACAATAATAAATCAAATCAAATCAAAAATTTGGATTTTGCAATGTATCTTAAGCAATGTTTATACCAATTTTAAGAGTCTCCCTGTTAATCCTTAGAAGCCTTAAGATATAGGGTGAAATGAGTTCTACATTTACAGTGGGAAGTATGCAACTTGGCTATTTCTAATGCTTTAAGAAAGTGTATTCCTTGAGATGATATATACAAGCTGATATGAACTTTCTCTCCGATAGGTATTGCAGAATCCAGTGCAGATTGAAAATCTGGAGTCATAGAAACATAGAAACTATTAGGTCTCCTCTCATCCTACGTCTCTCCAAGGAGAAAAGACCGAGCCCCCTCAGCCTATCCTCATAAGGCATGCCACTCAATCCAGGCAACATCCTTGTAAATCTCCTCTGCACCCTTTCAATCTTTTCCACATCCTTCCTGTAATGAGGCGACCAGAACTGAGCACAGTACTCCAAGTGGGGTCTGACGAGGGTCTTATATAGCTGCATCATTATCCCCGGACTCCTAAACTCAATCCCTCGATTGATAAAGGCCAGCACACCATACGCCACCTTAACCACCTCCTCCACCTGTGGGGCTGATTTTAGAGTCCTATGGACCCGGACCCCAAGGTCCTTCTGATCCTCTGCAGTACTAAGAGTCTTTCCCTTTATATTGTACTCCTTCATCCCATTTGACCTGCCAAAATGGACCACTACGCATTTATCTGGGTTGAAGTCCATCTGCCACTTCTCCGCCCAGTCTTGCATCCTATCTATGTCCCTCTGTAACTTCTGACATCCCTCCACACTATCCACCATGTTCCACCACCACTGGTACATCACACTTATAGCCTGGCTTCTTAACTGGAGTTCCTTTTGAGGCTTCGACCTAGGCGCAGAAATCATGAGAGAAGAGTCAGGGTACGTGTAAACTGTACAATGAGTATATCTAAACCCTTCCCCTTCCCTCTTTACCCCATCTCAGATCCATTCATTCCTCCCTCACTCCCTTGTTGACACAGATAACAGAACCATTATGTTAAAATAAAAAATATATTTTATTGGTCATGTGTTAAAGAGCAAAAATATGTTTTAGAAACATAGAAACATAGAAAAACTACAGCACAAACAGGCCCTTCAGCCCACAAGTTGTGCCGAACACATCCCGACCTTCTAGACCTACCTATAACCCTCCATCCTATTACGCTCCATGTACTCATCCAGGAGTCTCTTAAAAGACCCGATTGAGTTCGCCTCCACCACAACTGACGGCAGCCAATTCCACTCGCCCACCACCCTGTGTGAAAAACTTACCCCTAACATCTCCCCTGTACCTACCCCCCCAGCACCCTAAACCTGTGTCCTCTCGTAGCAGCCATTTCCACCCTGGGAAAAAGCCTCTGAGAGTCCACCCGATCTATGCCTCTCAACATCTTATACACCTCTATTAGGTCTCCTCTCATCCTTCGTCTCTCTAAGGAGAAAAGACCGAGCCCCCTCAGCCTATCCTCATAAGGCATGCCACTCAATCCAGGCAACATCCTTGTAAATCTCCTCTGCACCCTTTCAATCTTTTCCACATCCTTCCTATAGTGAGGCGACCAGAACTAGCACAGTACTCCAAGTGGGGTCTGACGAGGGTCTTATATAGCTGCATCATTATCCCCGGACTCCTAAACTCAATCCCTCGATTGATAAAGGCCAGCACACCATACGCCTTCTTAATCACCACCTGCGGGGCAGATTTCAGAGTCCTATGGACCCGGACCCCAAGGTCCTTCTGATCCTCTACAGTACTAAGAGTCTTTCCCTTTATATTGTACTCCTTCATCTCATTTGACCTGCCAAAATGGACCACGACGCATTTATCTGGGTTGAAGTCCATCTGCCACTTCTCCGCCCAGTCTTGCATCCTATCTATGTCCCTCTGTAACTTCTGACATCCCTCCAGACTATCCACAACCCCACCAACCTTCGTGTCTTCGGCAAACTTACCAACCCATCCCTCCGCTTCCTCATCCAGGTCATTTATGAAAATGACAAACAGCAAGGGTCCCAGAACAGATCCCTGGGGCACACCACTGGTGACCGACCTCCACTTAGAAAAAGACACATCTATACCCACTCTCTGCCTCCTTTGGGCAAGCCAGTTCTGGATCCACCGGGCAGCAGCCCGTTGGATCCCATGCCCTCTCACTTATTGCAAGAATTTTGAAAAGATGAAGCGATTAAATGAAATGTCACAGTGCAACTGCTAAAATGTTTAGTTAAATGTTAACATGGTATCAAGTTTTGTATTTATAACATCATTTTGGTCAATAAATGCTTTCCATTAAACTTTACAAAATATTACTAATGTTTCATTGAAACATTAAAACAAAACTTTTAAATGTGAAATTATACAAATGCTTTATTGAAACATCAAAATGTAACAGCTAAATATGAGATCATCATAAATGAAGTAACCAAGGCAGAAGAATACTAATGATAAACACATTTAGGCTGGAATTTTACCGCCCGCGGGAATCGGAATGGGTGAGGGGCAGAGAATGGGGCAGAGTCTGTTGGCCTTGGGCGGGATTCTATGGTTTCGGGATGAGTGAGGCCATAAAATCCCGCCCTTAGATTTTCCACGGCCCAAAATGTGAACTCTCCATTGTTCAACCTCTTGCAATAAGGTCTCCAAATCGTGGTCTGAGAAGTTCTGGTCTCTCTTCTCCCCAATCACATTTTCAGTTTCCATATTCTAAATTGCAGCAAACACTTACACGCATGCCACACATAAAGATATATAATAACATAATGCAGATTTAAATAGGAGTTTCACAGACTTAAGACAAATAACAAAACCTATGTCCATTTACACATATTAAATAATACTCATCTTCAATCATAAAAATAAAATTAAAAATTACACTTTAAATGAGCCAGGATTAACTTCTTCAAAAAAAAAGCAACAAAAAACTTTTAAAAATCAACGTATCTTTGCAATAGCAGGGAATCCTTCTGCTGAATCTTCACTGTAGAACTGCTTTTTCCAAACTGGACCTGAATGGGCACTCTCAGTTTGGCCCCCGTCATGATGGGGATTAAAGACCTGCTGCGCTGGGACCTGTGGAGATTGTCCTGTTGAAGGCCGAAGACTGCTGCTCCCATCGGGAGTTGTATTGCAATGTTTCAATTTAAATAAGTACGCAAAGAACTTAACTATTTTTGGCAGCCCATGGCTTTCCGCTGCTAGACGCAAGTTATGGGCCGATTAATGTTTATTGAAACTCAGTCTTATCACAATAGCTGCCTACTTCCACTTCTGTAGGTCTCTATCCTACCTTGCATTAAGTTGATCTTTCTCTACACCCTAGCTATGAATTTAACACGACATTCTGCACTCTCTCGTTTCCTTCTCTATGAACAGTATGCTTTGTCTGTATGGCATGCAAGAAACAATATTTTTCACTGTATACTAATACATGTGACAATAATAAATCAAATCAGTCTATTTCATAGAATCATAGATTCCCTCCAGTGCAGAAGGAGGCCATTTGGCCCATCGAGCCTGCGCCCACCACAATCCCACCCATGCCCTATCCCCCTAATCCCATGTATTTACCCTGCTAATCCCCCTGATACTGTGGGGCAATTTACTATGGCCAATCAACCTAGCCCGCACATCTTTGGACAGCAGGAGGAAACCGGAGCACCCGGAGGAAACCCACACAGACATGGGGAGAATGTGCAGACTCCACATAGACAGTGACCCGAGGCTGGAATTGAACCGGGTCCCTGGCGCTGTGAGGTAGCAGTGCTAACCACTGTGCCACCGCGCCGCTGCTGTTGAATTTCTCATTTATTCCTTAGTCACCTTTACTGTTACCATGCCCTCTTGGCCAGGTTGCATCCTCCATGAAATGCATCATCCCTAAGATTCTGTTCCCTCTATCTCAATACCACGGAGTCTTGCTTAGCCATCACCGTTTTGGCTGACTCATCTTGGCTCCTGACTACCTCCCCCGCCCTTTCAAAGCCCCCTCTCAATTCCTCCAAATATAAAATTACAACCATGGGTCTAAATGAGGATAGCTTTGAGGAGTATATGCAAGACAAAGTGAAGGTTTAATCTTTCTCTACACATCCTCCCCACCTCCTTCCCAACCTTGCCAAGGAGGCAATCAACACACACCCTGTCAGCATGTCAAGTCAGCATGAATCAGAAATGGAAGAGAGAAAACTGCAGCTGAACTATATCCAGGAAAATACAGACCCCACTTTGAAGGCTCCAGGCTAGCAGATCCCCCTCCAACTGAGAGGGGTCCAACAAAGTCCCAGAACTGAGTCAGACATTGTGTAAAGTATCTCCACATGGCAATGGGTCTTAATTTAATCCATGCTGTGATGTGCGCACTCATATTTTAAGCATTGAAGTATTGAAGGAGCATCTGCCAAGAATTAAGTCTATTTTCTTTCCCTTTTCCACTCTTTGCAAGTGACCTGTAAGAATATCAAGACCGCAAGAAACTACAAAAGGTCGTGAATGTAGCCCAATCCTTCATGTGGTCTGACTCTGTCTATACTTCCCGCTGTCTCGGCAAAGCAGCTACCATTATTAAGGACCCCAAACACCCCGAACATTCTCTCTTCCACCTTCTTCCATCAGGAAAAAGATACAACAGTCTGAGGTCACGTACCAACCGACTCAAGAACAGCTTCTTCCCTGCTGCCATCAGACGTTTGAATGGACCTACCTGCATTAAGTTGATCTTTCTCTAGACCCTAGCTATGACTGGCTATGACGGTAATACTACATTCTGCACCCTCTCCTTTCTTTCTCTATGAACACTGTGCTCTGTGCTGCCCATGCCGACACTATAATTAAGAAAGCCCACCAACGCCTCTACTTTCTCAGAAGACTAAGGAAATTTGGCCTGTCAGCTTCAACTCTCACCAACTTTTACAGATGCACTATAGAAAGCATTCTTTCTGGTTGTATCACAGCTTGGTATGGCTCCTGCTCTGCCCAAGACCGCAAGGAACTGCAAAAGGTCGTGAATGTAGCCCAATCCATCATGCAAACCAGCCTCCCATCCATTGACTCTGTCTACACTTCCTGCCGCCTCGGCAAAGCAGCCAGCTTAACTAAGGACCCTTAGCACCCCGGACATTCTCTCTTCCACCTTCTTCCATCGAGAAAAAGATACAAAAGTCTGGGGTCATGTACCAACCGACTCAAGAACAGCTTCTTCCCTGCTGGTGTCAGACTTTTGAATGGACTTAGCTTGCATTAAGTTGATCTTTCTCTGCACCCTAGCTATGACTGTAACACTACCTTCTGCACTCTCTCGTTTCCTTCTCTATGAATGGAATATTTTGTCTGTATAGCGCGCAAGAAACAATACTTTTCACTGTATGTTAATACATGTGACAATAATAAATCAAATCTCATCAAATGGTGCGTAAGAAACAATACTTTCCATTGTATGCTAATACATGTGACAATAAATCAAATCAAATAGCTAAACCTCAAAACCACACACAAGTGAACCACACAGTTAAGGGGTTAACTTTTACAGAGGAGTGAGCTAATCAAAACTCTGGCTTATCAAGAGACTGAGCACGCCATTATCATCAACACAGGGTAACTGCCATTCTATAGCACAATTAGCTCCTGCCAGGAGTTAAAGGAACATTCATACCTCAGTCATCCTTGGAGTCAGATATCCCTCAGCGGGAGAGTGGATCACGTTTTCTGTTGTGTAAACCAGTGGTTCATGACTGTTGTGCCACGGCACACTGATGTGCTGTGAGAAAGTGCAAGTGTGCCGTGCCCACCGGCACTCCCGTGTATGTGCCCTTGCATCAAGCCACCTGACAAGCCCCAACTATCTCTGCAGGACCCCTTCAACGGGGGATGCAGTCACGCTGGTTATTTCTTACAACACAGAAACTTATCTCCAAAGGAGTATTTGAAAGGTGAAAGGGAGTGACGCCTGCAGTTTGTGTTGGGAGTGCCGCAGTTCATGGGGCTGGCCAAGGTTGCTGGCCAAGGTTGCTGCTGTGGAAGCGGCGGCCCCAATGTGTGCTCACACCGTGGTTGATCTCGCAGTGGGGGAAGGGTGTTGGGAGAGGACCGAAAGCAGTGCCTTGCTGCATGTTGGATCTCTGGTTGCCATCAGAAAGTGATGCTGGGCGAGATGGCCAAATCCTCAATGGAGAGGCTGCGGCAGTTCCTCTGCCATTTGGGAGTCTTGGTCTGTTATTTTTACAACAAGCTACAACCAGGAAAATCTATACAAGTTTGCACCTGCACCCAGCCTAATTTCTCCTCAAATACAGTATACATTCATTTTTTTAATGTGTGTGTAATTTTGATGCAAGTTATCGCACATACAAGGTTAATTTTACGTACGGAGCACTTAATTTCAAATATCTGCTGAACACTGTGGTCTTAATCTACCTCCATGAAGCAATGGAGAATCCAGTTCGCAATTAAGATTGTGATTTGGAAATGCTGGCATTGGACTGGGGTGGGAACAGTAAGAGGTCTCACAACACCAGGTTAAAATCCAACAGGGGACTTGAAATAGGGGTGGCACAGTGGTTAGCACTGCTGCCTCTCAGCACCAAGGACCCGGGTTCAATTCCAGCCTCGGGTCACTGTGGGTGTGGAGTTTGCACATTCTCCCCAAGTCTGCGTGGGTTTCCTCCAGTTTCCTCCTACAGTCCAAAGATGTGCTGGTTAGGTTGATTGGCCATGATAAATTGATCTTAAGTGTCAGGGGGTTAGCAGGGCAAATATGTGGGGTGATGGGGATAGGGCCTGGGTGGGATTGTGCTCAGTGCAGACTTGATGGGCCGAATGGCCTCCTCTTGCACTGTACGGATTCTATGATTCTTCTATGAGGTTCATTTGGAATCACAAGTTTTCGGAGTGCTGCTCCTTCATCAGGTAAGTGGAGTCGCCTAATGAAGGAGCAGCGCTCCGAAAGCTCACGATTCTAAATAAACCTGTTGGACTTCTTACAATTAAGATAGTGTGTGGCATAATAGTGACAGTCTGTTGCATTTAGGCATCATAAACAGTCAAGGAGAAATATTTCAATCTAATTGTGGCAGTAAAGCTTTGTGTTGATACTATCTCCAACCTGTGCCCAAAACAATCTTTGTAAAGTATGTAGTCACTTTCTAACATTAAATATATTGCTCTCATTTGGCACACAGCAGGAAACATAACAGATTGTAACACAAAATGATGCCAATCCAAACTATGTGTCGCTAAAGGAGAGCAAATGAATGACAAAAGATTGTGAAATTAAAGCAGCGTCGCAAGTGGAGGCTGTGGTTAAGGCGGCGTATGGAATACTGGCCTTCATCAATAGAGGAATTGAGTTTAGAAATCGGGAGATAATGCTGTAGCTGTATAGGACCCTGGTCAGACCCCACCTGGAGTACTGTGCCCAGTTCTGGTTGCCTCATTACATAAAGGATGCGGAAGCCATAGAAGGGGTGCAGAGGAGATTTACAAGGATGTTGCCTGGATTAGGTGGCATGCCTTATGAGGATAGGTTGAGAGAGCTAGGTCTTTTCTCCTTGGAGAGGCGGAGGATGAGAGGTGACCTGATAGAGGTGTATATGATGTTAAGGGGTATTGATAGAGTGGATTCTCAGAGACTTTTACCCAGGCTGAAACGGTTGCCACAAGAGGTCACAGGTTTAGGGTGCTGGGGAGTAGGTACAGAGGAGATGTTAGGGGTAAGTTTTTCACTCAGAGGGTGGTGGGTGCGTGGAATCGGCTGCTGGTAGTGGTGGTGGAGGCGGATTCAATAGGGTCTTTTAAGAAACTTTTGGGTAAGTTCATGGAAGTTAGTAAGAGAGGGTTATAGGTAAGCCTAGTAGGTAGGGATATGTTCGGTGCAACTTGTGGGCCGAAGGGCCTGTTTGTGCTGTAGCTTTTCTATGTTCTATGTTCTAAATTCACGTCTTGCAATTACAAGCATGTTTTACAGTAAGCTAATTTTGGTGTTTAGATTTGACATTTAACTTGGTAAATGCAAGAAAGGTTTTCATATAATGTTGGCACCAGTTGTAATAGTGTCACAATGTTTTTTTTATTTTCTGCTTGGCATTGATAGGTATATCATAAGAACATAAACATAAGAACATAAGAAATAGGAGCAGGAGTAGGCCATCTAGCCTGCCTCGCCATTCAATAAGATCATGGCTGATCGTGAATGTAGCCCAATCCATTACATAAACCAGCCTCCCATCCATTGACTCTGTCTACACTTCCCACTGCCTCAGCAAAGCAGCCAGCATAATTAAGGACCCCACGCACCCCGGGCATTCTCTCTTCCACCTTCTTCCTCCAGGAAAAAGATACAAAAGTCTGAGGTCACGTACCAACTGACTCAAGAACAGCTTCTTCCCTGCTGCTGTCAGACTTTTGAATGGACCTACCTTGAACTAAGTTGATCTTTCACTACACCCTAGCTATGACTGTAACACTACATTCTGCACTCTGTTTCCTTCTCTATGTACAGTATGCTTTATCTGTATAGCGCGCAAGAAACAGTATTTTTACTATGTTGATACATGTGACAATAAATCAAATCAAAAAGAACTGTGCCTGTGATAGTGAGATATAAATCATCATAGTGAACATTGTCGGCAGGAAGATGAGCGAGACCGGTCACCTTCACATCCAGGCCTACACAACACCCGTAGCAACCAGCTGTCTAAGTTCCAGTCAAATGGTAAATGGATTTGCATTGAAGTATTTTGTAAATCTCTGCCAACCTTTTATTGGGATTTGTACTGTGAGGTAGTGTTGTCAATTCCGACCAAATCACAGAGGAGTTTATGCTGGGGGAATTCAAAGAGTCCAATAAACAAATTAATCTGAGATTGAGTCAACCATGTTGTGTACATTTTGTTCTTGTAATTCCTGGTGCAAGAGGGAAGGAATGGAATTTCTTACAACATTAACATAGTAGATAGAAAAAAACAGCACAAACAGGCCCTTCGGCCCACAAGTTGCGCCGGTCATGTCCCTACCTACCAAGGCTTATATATAGGCTTATCTATAACCCTCAATCCTATTAAGTTCCATGTACTCATCCAGAAGTCTCTTAAAAGACCCTATCGAGTTTGCCTCCACCACCACTGATGGCAGCCGATTCCACTCACCCACCACCCTCCGAGTGAAACACTTACCCCTGACATCTGGATGCAGAACTGGCTTGCCCAAAGGAGGCAGAGAGTGCGTATAGATGGGTCTTTTTCTAAATGGAGGTCGGTCACCAGTGGTGTGCCCCAGGGATCTGTTCTGGGACCCTTGCTGTTCGTCATTTTCATAAATGACCTGGATGAGAAACTGGAGGGATGGGTTGGTAAGTTTGCCGAAGACACGAAGGTTGGTGGTGTTGTGGATAGTCTGGAGGGATGTCAGAGGTTACAGAGGGACATAGATAGGATGCAAGACTGGGCAGAGAAGTGGCAGATGGACTTCAACCCAGATAAATGCGTAGTGGTCCATTTTGGCAGGTCAAATGGGATGAAGGAGTACAATATAAAGGGAAAGACTCTTAGTACTGTAGAGGATCAGAAGGACCTTGGTGTCCGGGTCCATAGGACTCTAAAATCGGCCCCGCAGGTGGAGGAGGTGGTTAAGAAGGCGTATGGTGTGCTGGCCTTTATCAATCGAGGGATTGAGTTTAGGAGTGCGGGGATAATAATGCAGCTATATAATACCGTCAGACCCCACTTGGAGTACTGTGCTCAGTTCTGGTCACCTCATTACAGGAAGGATGTGGAAAAAATTGAAAGGGTGCAGAGGAGATTTACAAGGATGTTGCCTGGATTGAGTGGCATGCCTTATGAGGATAGGCTGAGGGAGCTCGGTCTTTTCTCCTTGGAGAGACGTAGGATGAGAGGAGACCTAATAGAGGTGTATAAGATGTTGAGAGGCATAGATCGGGTGTACTCTCGGAGGCTTTTTCCCAGGGTGGAAATGGCTGCTACGAGAGGACACAGGTTTAAGGTGCTGGGGTGTAGGTACAGGGGAAATGTTAGGGGGAAGTTTTTCACACAGGGTGGTGGGCGAGTGGAATCGGCTGCCATCAGTGGTGGTGGAGGCAAACTCAATAGGGTCTTTTAAGAGACTCCTGGATGAGTACATGGGACTTAATAGGATGGAGGGTTATAGGTAGGCCTAGAAGGTAGGGATATGTTCGGCACAACTTGTGGGGCCGAAGGGCCTGTTTTGTGCTGTAGTTTTCTATGTTTTTATCTCCTCTGTACCTACTCCCCACACCTTATAAAGTGTATCTAGCTTTCCATTTTGTATTGACCACTTGAATGGCCTGTTGTCTTACATTGCCAAGATGCTAACAGGCTAAAGAGTAAACTCATGCTTAAATGTGTTACACTCAAATGTAGGATCGCTGCAGATGAATTAACACTTACTGGCGATTGTTTTGCTCCAACTTAACTGGATTCAGTAAGGTAACTACATTAATAAAACTCAAACATCTCAGTGAATTTCCCTCCACTTCATTAATTTTACAGGAAAAATCTCCAACCAACTGTGCAACTTGCAATCACGGATAACGGATACTTCAGCTTGTAGAAAGAAATCCTCAAAATAATCTTTAGGCCGACTATAATCCAACCAACATTTATCCTTCAACCACCTCAGCATATTGTCTGGTCACTTATCCTAGTGATTGTGGGTGTTTGTTTGAGCTAGCTGTAATGTCACATTTGCAGACATGTCAGTGACTGCGCTTCAGCAACAGGGAGGTGCTTCATAACATGAAAAGCACCATACAAGTATAAGCTCTCTTTAGAAAGGATGAGGGCATGAGGTGATGCAGTAGATTGGGTACTGGTCTTCAATCTCGGATATTTGAATCAAATCCAAAATGATGGACCAAGAGAGGTCTACAAAGCATGAGGTTGGGTGGTCTCAACTCATTCCATCGTTGTAACAGGCCCATGGACAAAGCTGACCCAATTTGACATTAAAACAGCAATGAGAAACATGGCACATCAATGCTGGTGGAAGTGCAAATATGGAACTGAGGCACATTACTGGGGAGGAAGAGAGCAGACTTTACTCTGCACTGTACTATTGCTGACCTGGGAGTGCCTAATGCTGGAAGATCTTATTCCCCTGGAATGAACATCCACTGTGATGAATGTGGAAAACGATAAATGCGAGACAAGGGGATTAAAAGCAAAAATAAGACGGAAGTATACCTGACAGCAGCATGCCTGTTCCATTCATCACAATACTTTCAACACGAGCGTTTCTCAAAAAATCTTTAATAGAAAACAATCTTTACAGAAGGCTTTCACCTGATGTAGTGTAGATCTCACTTCTAATTTTCAGTAGTTCACACAGATGCATTGTTTTAGGCAAAGTAGTCATTATAACCCATACTGGCATTTTGAAGTACAATTATGGCAGAATGTCTATTTTCCAATGTGCATCACCCTTTATGAATAATGCTTAATGTTATTTCTTTTCTTTATTGCCTCTGGAAATGAAAGTGCAGAAGAAATTTGGTGAATTTCAAAGAAAAACCGGTCCCATAGAACAGAGGCGTTCAAGCGGTGATCCATAAGCAACCTCCGAGCAAGTCAAGCCATGTTTGTGCTCAAATTTCTTGCTGTGCATGGCCCTAAACACCCAAAAGAATCTGCTGGCATCAGCAGCTCAAGATACAAATTAATAGAAACGTTGGTTTTTAACTTTATTTAGGATCTGGCGAGACTCAAGGCACACTAAGGTTGAATGACCCACTGGGAAAGGTTTCTGAGGTAAGTGTTTAAGTGAAGCAATTGTATAGTTATAGCAATACAAAATGGATTAAGCACCTATATCCCATTGAAAAGTATAGCAACATTAACAAATCCACCCTGATGCACAACAAAAAAACTTAAATAAATAAATGCTGAAGATGATAGACATCCAATGTATGGTGCAATCTCAATTAAATCTGGTTATGTACTGCATTGAAAAATGCAATGCTCTAAACAGTGGTGGGGGGGGGGGTGAAATAATGATATAGCTCGACTCACCAAACAATTTATATAATAATGATTCTTCTAAGTAGTTCTGGCTAGTTTCCCAAGCGCTCTGTATCACTGGGATTAGCGAAATGTTTTCAAGTGAATGGAAGTTGGGGACTGGGGAACAGCTGCCAGACAAAGGACATTGTCCCAGGTTAAAGAGAAGCTGAACCATTGCAGTAAACTCCAACTTGCATTCACACAAGACAATAGGCAACGTGTATTTACAGATTAAATGAACTCAAATTAGGAAGTATTGGTTCTACATTTAAAATTAAAACCCTAGCAAACTTCTGATTAGGTGACATCCTAGTACCACATTTCAAATTAGTAATTTAGTTATAAAACACTGTGGCATGGCATTAGGCACACTGTGGTACATAAATTTAAGTTTTCATAAAAACCCATAGTAGTTATAAAAACACTTTTTGGTTTGAAATTATGTATATTTTGACTCAAGATATATTAGGCCCAAAAACCCTATTTAGATTGAGCAATTGGAGCGTGCAAATATTCTTTAGAAAATCTTTGGTCCAATATAATTTATACAGCTATGGTCGATGTTATTGCCATCCTTACTCATTGCAACAGGGAACTGTAACACAGGCAATGTGCTGTAGCGTACAATACCCTTCATTCATCACTCAAATTACTACCACCGGCACTAAACCAGAGTGCCATAAATTTCAAAGGCTCCCTTTTACACAATCCAATTTTGAGGAACAGCATCTGTTGCTTAACTGTTCGGGTGACGTGGATATTGAATTAAAATCTTCCCTGCTCCCTTATTACACTCTACCCATTGGCAATTTGGCAAATGGTCAATCAGGTTCTAAGTGCTTCTCAGTTCCTAACAGGGAGGAGAACATTTTGATCCCTCAACCCCACTCACTTTCCTTTATATTTCCATCAAATGCTGCCCTCCAGCAGACATCGTGGAGAAATAGAGGTGGCAAATTGCTCAAGTCGTTCACACTCCTGGAAAAAGTGCCAGGGCTGATCAAGGCAACTCTACCATTTTCTCTTCCCTAACAACCTATATTTGGGGATGGGGTGGGGGATGGGGGATGCTCAATTTGGCTGTGTCGGGGGGTGCTCAATTTCATTGGCTGTGTCTTTACATGGCCTTACATTTATGATTACCATCCTCTTGTTCAGAGTTTATAAAACCAAAAGCACTCGATAAAACTAGGCTGCAGTAGCACAAATGGTCAGAAGTCACAGGGTTGATTCAATCATTTCAATTAAAACTAATTCCATTTTCAGGCTACAATGTTAATTGTCCATTTGACATCGAAAAGGAAACAGCTCCACCGCCCAAAGATCCCTATAGAAGTGTTGGCACTAAAGTCTTCCCTTCTTAGCATCGCCTATCGCTCCCCAAATGTCAAAGACAAACTCGTCCGGAAAAGCAAAGTCTCCAAGAGCTTCATCAAGTGCGACAGCAAATTCATCGGGATTTTTCTTGTCCTTTCCAACCTCAACCATGGTCGAAGCTGGGGAAAAAAGTACAGATTAACAATTTGCATTGTAGCACTTTTAAGCGGTTGTATAAAATGTCCGTGCTACTTCACAAGATGTTGGCTCGGGATGCAGACTCAATCTGGCAGCTATGCCCTTCAGGATTCAGACAACGACGATGCCACTAAACCCACTTTTGGTAGCAGACACTGATGAAGTACAAGTGCTTCCCT
Source organism: Mustelus asterias (assembly GCF_964213995.1). Classification (NCBI taxonomy): domain Eukaryota; kingdom Metazoa; phylum Chordata; class Chondrichthyes; order Carcharhiniformes; family Triakidae; genus Mustelus; species Mustelus asterias. Next base: position 128,265,997 of record NC_135808.1, on the reverse strand, counting down.
CAGAGCTCCTTCCAGGTGAGACCACGTGAAGAAATATTGACTTGCCGGTTAGAGGAGGGGTGGTTAAGTGATGATGAACAGAGGGCTTTGCTCTGAGTGCTTACCCTGAAGCCATTCGAGCACAAGGTTCAGGTCTCCCAGAACCACTCTGACCTGACAGTGCCCCAGCTCGAGAGGTCTAACCTGCCAGTGGGATAAAACATCCAGAGATGGTTATAGAGGAGCCTGCACTGCTGGCATGATTGTCAGACTGTTCCAAAACTAAAGCTCTTGGGAATGCAGAGGACGTCTGACCCTTAATACTCTCTGTAGTGGTCAAGCAATTCATTCCTGTCCAAACAATCAGCCCATCTGGTCTATACTGGTATTTTAAGCTCCACACAAACCTCCTCCCAATCTACTTTTTCCAACCTATGTCCTTCCTTGTGTAGTTATCTAGCTTTCCCTCCAAAGCGGCTATGATTTTCACCTCAACTACTCCTTTGTGGTGACGAATTCCACATTCTCACCACTCCCTGGGGAAGGAGGTTTCTCCCGAACTCTCTATTGAATTTATTGGTGAGTATCGTATATTTCTGACCCTCAGGCTCAATGCAAAAATGTTTCCATTTGTGGTGTTTCCCAACACTAAACTCATTCATAATTGAAAGATCATTCTTCTAGAGGGCCGCACCCTTGTGAATGGTAACCTGGTATTGTGAGACTTCTTACTATGGTAATCTTTCCCAGTGTTGCTTAACAATTCAAGCCACCAAACAAGCAGTTCGATAAAGATGCATAGAATACTTGGCTAATTTCTGAATATTTCTCTCCTATCCAATATGCTGTTTATTATGGGGCTACTTACAAGGCCATTTTCATTTAAAGGCCATTTTCATTTCAATCAATGATCAAAAGTTAGGGTAATCTTAGTCACTGACGGGCCAGATATGAAATCGGGTGACAATCTTCACATGAATTTCAGGACAAATTTACAAAGGAGCTGGGAAAGTTAAAGGACTCTTCATTCTCTCTTTGTTTAGACAGTTCATTATGTGCCTTAAATAATCCAATTTCTAAGCAGAAAATTTGTACTGCTAGGTGTTCCCACACCAAGTGGACATAGGGCACAAGGAATTTCACACTTTTGCCCTGAAATCCTGAAGGGAGTTTGAAGAGCATATTGTACAGGCAGCCATGAGAAAGAAGCACTTTGGATAAAATTCTATAAATCCAAATATCATGCTTGCAAAAAATAATAAACTCACCTAGTTCTGTGTCCCTTATACCCATGTAACTTTCTAATAGGTCATCGACTTTGCTGATTGCCTTCTCTTCAAATTCAGTGGGCTGTTGATAAAACAGTTCAAGTATAAAAGTTAGTTAACAACGAACTGCAAGGCGATCAACAAATTTATCATAAATAACCAGAGATCTTCACATTATAATGATACAACTAGTCAAGGACAACCAAAGTGGTTAACACTGCTGCCTCACAGCGACAGGGACCCAGGTTCGATTCCTGGCTTGGGTCACTGTCTGTTCGGAGTCTGCACATTCTCCCCGTGTCTGCGTGCGTTTCCTCCAGGTGCTCCGGTTTCCTCCCACAGTCCAAGGGTGCATTGGTTAGGTGCATTGGCCATGCTAAATTCTCCCTCAGGTGTACCCGAACAGGCGTCGACTGTGGCAACCAGGGTATTTTTACAGTAACTTCATTGCAGTGTTAATGTAAGCCTACTTGTAACATGAATAAATAAACTTTAAACTTCGATTCCATATCACCTTCGGGAATCACACGGACTCAAAATATTAAGTCTGTTTCCCTCTCCAAAGATGTTGCCGGATCTGCTGGGCCTTTCCAACATCTTCTGCTTTTAGTCTAAATTTTTAGATCCTGTTCAGGAACTTATTCAGCTCTGTAGCACTTACCAATTCTTCAACAGTTGCAGGTCCCTTTGAACGCAATCGTAGTGTACCCCTCCCTGTGCCAATTTTGTTGTCACCACCAGGTCTTCCTCCTCGTGATCTTGGCTCAATGCTTTCTGAGAAAAAGGAAAGAAAGCTAAATTCACCGATAATATCTCCAAATGTCACAAAATGGGGCAAATACAACTTTTAACGCAAGTTACATTTCCTAAACTACAGCAAGAACTGGTCACAGCTCTTCATTCATCTACTCATCACATCTTACATAATGTCAAATCGTAACACCCTCAAAAGGTTTTGTGTAGCATAGAAAGGGAAAGACAGAACAGTGACAGAAAAAAAAATCACATTTAGATAGGGCCTTCCACATCCTTAAAGCAGCCCAAAATGCTTCAAAGGCCGCACGATGGCCTAGTGGTTAGCACTGCTGCCTCACAGCGCCCTGGGACCCGGGTTCAATTACCGGCTTTGAGGTCACTGTCACTGTAGGATTCTATGATTCTATGAAAGCCAAGTTATTACAAGTCACTGAAATATAGGGTGAAATAGCAACCAATTTCCACAGAACAAAATCACGAGTGACTGAGAAATGGCCAGAAAGAATGGATACGGCAGACCTGCATTATTACGCCACCTTAGATCATCTGTCAGAAATGTCTGGCCAAATTATGCCATCAAAGTGAGATGGCTGAACGGTGATCTAATCCAGTACTTCATTATGAAAGGTTCTCATAAGATTGATGTAGAGAAGTTGTTTACACTTTTGAGAGGGGGGGCTAGAGGCAAAGGGGAGATGAAAACTAGAACCACAAATTTAAGATAATCACTAATAAATCCCACAAGAAATCGAGAAAGGTCTTTCTCCAGAAAATGGTGAGAATGTGGAGTTTGCCACCACAAGGAGTAGTATAGTTTAAGAGCACGGAAACATTCAAGGGGAAGTTCAGTAAGCGTGTGAGGAAGAAAAGAATAAAAGATTATGCTAAGATTAGAAGAAAAGGGATAGAAGCAGGAGCATAGGCACAGCATGGATCAGACAGGCAAAATAGTCTGTTTCAGTTCTATATACACAATATAATGAAGTGTAGATTGTGCCTGGTCTTTCACTGAAGATATTGGAAATACATCACTTTCTTCCAAATCTGAATTTTTATTTGATTGAACAGGGAGGACATGATGGAATTCAGGGCAGGGAGACTGAAGCCGTCGTCACAAATAGAGGACATTTGAAGGCAGTGGGGGATGATAGCGTAATGCCTCTGAATGCACAGCTGTGTCAATCTCGGATTGTCAGGAGGGTTCTGAGCTACAAGCAAAAAACAAGAGATAGAGAAACTATGTTTTGGGTGATCCATAAGACATAGGAGCAGAATTAGGCCACTCGACCCATCAAGTCTGCTCCGCCATTCAATCATGGCTGATATTTTTCTCATCCCCATTCTCCTGCCTTTTCCCCATGACCCCTGATCCCCTCATTAATCAAGAACCTACCTCTGTCTTAAAGACACTCAGTGAGCTGGCCTCCACAGCCTTCTGCGGCAATGAGTTCCACAGAAGTTCCAAAGAGTTCCATAGATTTGGGCAGAATATTGTGTTAGGCAGTGAGAGATGTGTGAAAGTGCAGTTATACTTTGATTTATGCTCAAATTCTGAGGCATGAACAGAAAATGTTGGAAACACTCAGCCTCAGACAATATCTACAGACAAACCAAATTAATGGTTCTGGCCTGTGACCTTTCACCAAAACTGGAAGATCTTCTAGACTCAGTGATTTCAACGGCAAAAAAGTGCCACAGTGCGTTTTGAACCACTGGATTGTTGTTCCAATTTTATTACAACCTGCATTCATAACAACTTTAAATGTAGTGAAATATCTCAAGATATGCCACAGGCTCGTGATCAGAGAATCTGACATTGCTAACCTACAATATCTTATGAATTTCTTGTCTCATGACTCTCCTCGATTCCCTTTACTAACAGAATACTCACCTGGTGAATCAAATAGGAGAGAGAATTGGAACTGGCAAATCATTCTGCATAGCACCACCAAGTGGTCAGGTTTGAGGGCCATCACATATCAGTACTGCTTGCACTGAAGAACAAGTTCCATAACTATGATAACAAATGCATAATGCTTTTCTTAAAGTGATTTGATCGAAGGATAAAATATTGTCCCGAACATCAAGAAAAATTCCAAGTTTTATTCTGTACACCTCAGAGGGTAAACGGGCCTTGGTTTAAAGTTTCATCCAAAAGAAAGGATTTCTGACAGGACGACACTGGGAGTGTCAGCCTGGATTGTATTCGCAAATCTGTGGAATAGATTCAGACAAGAAAGTGCCACCTACAGAACCACACGGCAGTCACCGTTAAATCAGATTTGTGCAGTTTATTGCTGATGTATGAATAAGGAGAAGAGCACACCATCATTCACAGCATGTGTGAAAGCAGACAAACAAATCAATCCCAGATGGGCTGGTATATTGTTCATTGTATATCACTCTTGTCTAACCTCAGCCACTGTTTCCTTTGTGAGCTGCAGGCTTGCAATCAGTTGGTGGTTTAGAACATAGAAACAATACAGCACAAACAGGCCCTTCGGCCCACAAGTTGCACCGGTCATGTCCCTACCTACCTAGGCTTATATATAGGCTTACCTATAACCCTCAATCCTATTAAGTCCCATGTACTCATCCAGAAGTCTCTTAAAAGACCCTATCGAGTTTGCCGCCACCACCACTGACGGCAGCCGATTCCACTCACCCACCACCGAGTGAAAGACTTGCCCCTGACATCTCCTCTGCACCTACTCCCCAGCACCTGAAAACTGTGTCCTCTCGTAGCAGCCATTTCAGCCCTGGGAAAAAGCCTCCGAGAATGTACTTGATCCGATACTGACCAATGAACCTGGACAGGTGTCAGATCTCTCAGTGGGAGAGCATCTTGGGGATAGCGATCATAACTCTATCTCCTTTAGGTTTGCATTGCAAAAAGAGAGGATCAGGCAAGCTAGGAAAGCGTTTATATGGAGTAAGGGGAAATATGAAGACATAAGGCAGCAAATTAGAGGAGTAAATTGGAAGGAGGTATTCTCGGGGAAATGTACTGAAGAGAGGTGGCAGTTTTTCAAGGAATGTCTGTCTAGAGTTCTACAGGACAACGTTCCGAGCAGACAGGGAGGAGTTGGTAGGTTAAAGGAACCGTGGTGCACGAAAGCTGTGCGGGACCTGGTCAAGAAGAAAAGGAATGCATACAAAAGGTTCAGAGAGCTTGGCGGAGATAGGGATCTAGATGAGTATGCGGCTTGTAAGAAGGGACTAAAGGAGGAAATTAGGAGAGCCAGAAGGGGTCACGAGAAGGCCTTGGCAGGTAGGATTAAGGAAAACCCTAAGGCGTTCTATAAATATGCGAAGAGTAAAAGGATGAGACGTGAAGGAATAGGGCCTATAAAAGGTGAAGGCGGGAAAGTCTGTACGGAACCAGTAGAAATGGCAGAGGTGCTTAATGAGTATTTTGCCTCGGTTTTCACAGAGGAGAAGGACCTGGGTGGATGTACTGCGGGCTTGCGGTGGACTGAAAGGATTGAGTATGTGGACTTTAACAAAGAGGTTGTGCTGGAATCTTTGAATGGCATCAAGATAGATAAGTCGCCGGGTCCGGATGGGATGTACCCCAGGTTACTGTGGGAGGCGAGGGAAGAGATTGCAGAGCCTCTGGCGACGATCTTTGCGTCGTCGATGGAGACGAGAGAGGTGCCGGAGGATTGCAGATGTGGTTCCTATTTTCAAGAAGGGGAATAGGGATAGCTCAGGAAATTACCGACCGGTGAGTCTAACTTCAGTGGTTGGTAAACTGATGGAGAAGATCCTGAGGGACAAGATGTATGAGCATTTAGAAAGGTTTAGTATGCTCAAGAATACTCAGCATGGCTTTGTCAAGGGCAGATCGTGCCTTACAAGCCTGGTGGAGTTCTTCGAAAATGTGACTAAACACATTGACGAAGGGAAAGCGGCAGATGTGGTTTATATCGATTTTAGCAAGGCGTTCGATAAGGACCCCATGCAAGGCTTCTAGAAAAAGTGAGAGGACATGGGATCCAACGGGCTGCTGCCCTGTGGATCCAGAACTGGTTTGCCCAAAGGAGGCAGAGTGTGGGTATAGATGGGTCTTTTTCTAAATGGAGGTCGGTCACCAGTGGTGTGCCCCAGGGATCTGTTCTGGGACCCTTGCTGTTCGTCATTTTCATAAATGACCTGGATGAGGAAATGGAGGGATGGGTTGGTAAGTTTGCCGACGACACGAAGGTTGGTGGGGTTGTGGATAGTCTGGAGGGATGTCAGAAGTTACAGAGGGACATAGATAGGATGCAAGACTGGGCGGAGAAGTGGCAGATGGACTTCAACCCAGATAAATGCGTAGTGGTCCATTTTGGCAGGTCAAATGAGATGAAGGAGTACAATATAAAGGGAAAGACTCTTAGTACTGTAGAGGATCAGAAGGACCTTGGGGTCCGGGTCCATAGGACTCTAAAATCGGCCCCGCAGGTGGAGGAGGTGGTTAAGAAGGCGTATGGTGTGCTGGCCTTTATCAATCGAGGGATTGAGTTTAGGAGTCCGGGGATAACGATGCAGCTATATAAGACCCTCGTCAGACCCCACTTGGAGTACTGTGCTCAGCTCTGGTCGCCTCATTACAGGAAGGATGTGGAAAAGATTGAAAGGGTGCAGAGGAGATTTACAAGGATGTTGCCTGGATTGAGTGGCATGCCTTATGAGGATAGGCTGAGGGAGCTCGGTCTTTTCTCCTTGGAGAGATGTAGCATGAGAGGAGACCTAATACAGGTATATATGATGTTGAGAGGCATAGATCGGGTGGACTCTCGGAGGCTTTTTCCCAGGGTGGAAATGGCTGCTACGAGAGGACACAGGTTTCAGGTGCTGGGGGGTAGGTTCAGGGGAAATGTTAGGGGGAAGTTTTTCACATGGAGGGTGGTGGGCGAGTGGAATCGGCTGCCGTCAGTGGTGGTGGAGGCAAACTCAATAGGGTCTTTTAAGAGACTCCTGGATGAGTACATGGGACTTAATAGGATGGAGGGTTATAGGTAGGCCTAAAAGGTAGGGATATGTTCGGCACAACTTGTGGGGCCAAAGGGCCTGTTTTGTGCTGTAGTTTTTCTATGTTTCTATGTTTCTAATCCACCCTATCCAGACCTCTCAACATCTTGTACATCTCTATCAGGTCACCTCTCATCCTTCGTCTCTCTAAGGAGAAAAGACCAAGCTCCCTCAACCTATCCTCATAAGGCATGCCAACCAATCCAGGCAACATCTTTGTAAATCTTCTCGGCACCCTTTCAATCATTTCCACATCCCTCCTGTAATGAGGCGACCCGAACTGAGCACAGTACTCCAAGTGGGGTCTGACGAGGGTCTTATATAGCTGCATCTTTATCTCCCGACTCAACTCAATCCATCGACTGATGAAGGCCAGCACACCATACGCCTTCTTAACCACCTCCTCTACCTGTGAGGCCGATTTAAGAGTCCTATGGACCCGGACCCCAAGGTCCTTCTGATCCTCTACACTACTAAGAGTCTTACCCTTGATATTATACTCCTTCATCCCATTTGAGCTGCCAAAATGGACAACTACACATTTATCCGGGTTGAAGTCCATCTGCCACTTCTCCGCCCAGTCTTGCATCTTATGTCATGCTGCAGCTTCTGACATCCCTCCAAACTATCCACAACACCACCAACCTTCGTGTTGTCGGCAAACTTACCAACCCATCCCTCCACTTCCTCATCCAGGTCATTTATGAAAATGACAAACAGCAAGGGTCCCAGAACAGATCCCTGGGGCACTCCACTGGTGACCGACCTCCATTCAGAAAAAGACCCATCTACAACCACTCTCTCTGCCTTCTGCAAGCAAGATGTGGAGATGCCGGCGTTGGACTGGGGTAAGCACAGTAAGAAGTCTCACAACACCAGGTTAAATCCAACAGGTTTATTTGGTAGCAAATACCATAAGCTTTCGGAGCAATGCTCCTTCGTCAGATGGAGTGGTCTCTGTTCTCAAACAGGGCACAGAGACAGAAATCAAATTACAGAATACTGATTAGAATGCAAATCTCTACAGCCAGCCAGGTCTTAAATGTATAGACAATGTGGGTGGAGGGAGCATTCAACACAGGTTAAAGAGATGTGTATTGTCTCCAGACAGTACAGCTTGTGAAATTGTGCAAGTCCAGGAGGCACAATTTGCCAGTACCAGATCGAGTACAGCCTCTCCTCTTGTAGGCTTATCCACATGCTGTGTCAGGAAACCCTCCTGAACACACCTGACAAAGTCCTCCCCATCCAAACCCCTTACCCTAGAGATATTCCAATCGATGTTTGGGAAATTAAAGTCTCCCATATCGATAACCCTGTTATTACTGCATCTCTCCAGGATCTGTTTCCCTATCTGCTCCTCAACATCCCTGTTACTGGTTTCTAACGTGGAACATTTTGACAGCAGGTTCAGATTAACTGAACACCCTACTCACCAACAAGCAGCTTGGGAATGGCAAGAGGTACATCTCTCCCCTCCTGGTCTGAACCCTAGGCAACCTGCATTAAGATAGACCTTACTATGTCCTCATTGCCATGGACCAACCGACTCAAGAACAGCTTCTTCGCTGCTGCTGTCAGACCTTTGAATGGACTTTTCAGTATTTTCGGTTTATATTTCAAACTCAAATCAGCCTAAAATTAAGGTAGTGCAGCACCAAATATTCCACCCAAATTCATGAATCACCCAGAACATAGCCTCCGATTTCTCACTTAAACCTCAGCTCCTCGAGAGGTTGACTCTTTAGCTATCCAAATCCTGCAAACTCTAATTCTTCTGAAACTCTTCAGCTATCACTCCCTCTATCTTCACATGGTCTCCCTTGGTGATGATGACTTCAGGCTCCCTCTCGGATTCCATCACTTCCGGCTTGCTCAGAGACTGTCCTGCAAATCATTCTTCCAAGTCTAAAACTGAAGTCATTTTTTTCTAATATCTGCAGTTATGGATCAGTCACGAACTATACTGAGACTGCAGCACAGAAACAAGTCATTTGGCTCAACTAGTGTATATCAGCGTATCTGCTCCTCCCCCCACCCTTCTGCATCTGATGTCATCAGCATTATCTCTCATTCCTTTCTCGTGTCTATCCAGTTTCCTCTCAAGTGCTTTTCAAATGACTGTATTAAATTGAATCTCTAATGGGTGATTAGATCTTTTCCATGGAATCCCTACAGTAGAGAATGAAGCCATTCATCCCTTTCAGTCTGCACCGACTGTCCGAAAGAGCATCTTGCCCAGTCCCAGTCCGCTGTCCTATCCCCATAAACCCACACAATTAGCTTGGCTAATCCACCTAACCTACACATCTATGGTCGCCAAGGGTCAATTTAACATGGCCAATCCACCTAGCCCGCACATCTTTGGACTATGCGAGGAAACCGGAGCACCCGGTGGAAACCCACACAGACACAGGAAGAACTTGCAAACTCCGCACGTACGGTCACCCAAGACTGGAATCGAATTCAAGTCCCTGGTGCTGTGAAGCAGCAATGCTAACCATTGTACCACCATGCTGCCCTTATGATCACGTACGAGAAAAGGTCATGTATGATAAAAAAGACCCCAAGCCACACGGTGAATGAAATATGAAATTAGATACAAATTTTTTTTTGAGAGTTCATTTATTTACAGAATGCAGCAATACGTGCACTTGCCTCCTGCCCACTGTCTCCCAACATCCTCTCTCTGCTCTTTTGGAAACAGGACAAATTACCCAAAGATGAAATTAACTAACTAGTTAAATTAAAGAAACCCACGCAGACAGCTGTAATAATAGAAAGCTTAGCCCTTAGCAGCATAAAGTGTTGTGAAGCATTTACAAATTAATTTCCAGATTGAGTTGTTTGCTGAGGAGCTGTGGTTGGAAACACTTCCAAGTGTCTCGTTAAATGTATTTTCAGAAGATTTTAAACATATGGTGATCTGGCATAGAATCTGGCATAGAAACCCACGCAAACTCCACACAGACAGTTACCCAAGGCCAGAATCGAACCCGGGTCCCTGGTGCTGTGAGGCAGCAGGACTAACCACCATGACACCATGCCGCCCTATTTTTGCACCTCTATATATTTACACTCGTCCCAAATATGGGGCCGCCTCATTTTTTCACACCAAAATACACAATCTCATTCAGTGATATCAGAATCCATTTGTTAATTACATCCCCATTCTACAATTTTATTCACAGTAGACCACTGCAGTATGACAGGATACAAGTCCAACAGACACACCTGATTCAACAAAATAGCCACCTGGTATATCGAAGAAACTTCAATGCCTAACACGTCTTGCCAGGCAACACTGAATTTATACGCATTTACTGGAAGATGTTGTAATCTGCCAAATCCCTAATTAAACCACATTAAAGGCTAATTCATAGCTTTCCAGCAAGTCAATTTTAAAAAAGCGAATTACTGTGGATGCTGGAGTCAAACAAAAACAGAAAACGTTGGAAGTCATATAGATGCTAAACATTAGCACTATTCTATTTTCACAGACGCTGTCAGACCTGCTGAGATTTAACAGCTGTTTCTTGTCATCTGTTCTCTTTTAAGTGCAAATCTTTCAAGTTTTAGACAGATTAGATCCATGTTAAATTAGGCAATGGAAAAAGTTGCTATGTGTGTGTGCATGCACGCGTGCGCTGTGGGGGGGTTGGCTCAAAATGGTCATGTTAAGTTACATTCTATGCCAGATCACCATATGTTTAAAATCTTCTGAAAATACATTTAACGAGACACTTGGAAGTGTTTCCAACCACAGCTCCTCAGCAAACAACTCAATCTGGAAATTAATTTGTAAATGCTTCACAACACTTTATGCTGCTAAGGGCTAAGCTTTCTATTATTACAGCTGCGATCTTTTTAAACATTTTAACGTTATTCTACATTGATAGGCCACTGAAGACAGATTACTAACAAGTAAAGTTGGCATATTATTTCAGATCAGGTTAAATGGGCAAAGAGAGGTAGGACAGGATTGGGGGGATAGAACACTCCCAATTTCCGTGGGGTTGCCAAATTCTTCACAAGCTTCTAAGTCTTCACCCCAAACACAGAGGAATTGAGTGCTTTTAGGCATCTACTTGCCAACAAAGAGCATCCAACCGTTGCACATATTCAGTCCAGTCCCCATTCTCTTGCACAAACTCACTGACAGTCCTGAACATAGTCATGATGTTAACTTCTTTGTCGGTGGACTCTCAAACCCGCCAATCAGAACCTTCGACCGCTGCTCACGTTGCAAACTAGCGGCTTACTCTGCAAATCGTCATAGTGCCATGCTGAACCTCGGATTTTTCTTTTCCTTTTAGTTTGCCATTTTCTCCTCATCATCAAAAAAATGCTGTAACTTGGCCACAAAAGGGTTGTCAAACGCATTGTGATAAGTCAACTTCCAAAAATATCAAAATACAGTAAACATGGACTCAGAACTGGAGGCAGCTAGTTAACACAGGTCCCTCATGGTAAGACTTAAGCCCACGAATGCCCGCATTACCAATGACATCACCCACGCTTGCTCATACCCGCTAAAGACTCAGAATATAGATTGAAAATAGGAAGATGCTCTATAATAGTTAGGAGGATTGGCCATGCAAAATTCTCCCTCAGTGTACCCGAACAGGCGGCAGAATGTGACGACTGGGGGATTTTTCACAGTAACTTCATTGTAGTGTTAATGTAAACCTACTTGTGACTAATAAGTAAACTTTATAAATAAACTTTATACTTTACTTTTACTTACCAAATGCTTTTGTAGTTTCTACCAGTTTCATTGTGAATGTTTGGCCTTTCGGCAACTCTTTCAGCATCTTGGCCACTTCATAGTGTCGACAACCTACCACACCCTGACCATTGATCGATTCAATGTGATCGCCAATGAGGATTACTTTAACTCGATCGATGATGCTGTTCTCTTTAATGCGCTGGAAAAGGAGACAAAAAGAGAGAGAGAGAGTGAGAACATGCTCAAACACAGCGAGGGAAAAGCAGCAAGAACTTATTTCCAAAAGTCTGCACCAAAAACGCAGCTTTATGGGTGCTAACAGACCCAATAAATCTGCTACATTTTTGTTATTCCTTCATGATAAATACAACCCTCTGCGATATCTATGCTCCTCCAATGAAAGCCTCTTGTGTAACTCCAACTTCCATCGCTCCACCAAGTTGTTGTCTTCAATAAGGATGCATTATTTTCAGTTGGAATAATTTTCTATGAAATCTTCAGGCTAGGAAGGCAACATGATGGTTGATTATTGATGATGTTGATGTTCTGCCTGATGCCTTGGCTGATGGAAGTACTGCCCAGTGTACCATGTTTTCTTTCTGATTTTCTCATGGCAAGGCAGAGCCACATTTAATATCTTTTCTCCTGTCTCAACCATGCTCACAGCTCCCGCTTCTCCAAACAGGTACCCTCCCTCGCTGCTCCACTTAATTGTGTCTCAGAACGGGCAGCAAGAGTGGGAGGGAAATAAGAGTGATTGGAAGAATTGGAGCAGCAAGCGGAAGAGACAATCTGTGACTGAAGGGGCAACACTTCATAGATTCTGTCTCTCCCACGCTCACTGCTCCTCCAATCAAACTCTATTATTTTTCCACTCTCTCTGACGCCAGCAATTGTTCAACCCAGGATCCTAGGACAGCATGGCGGCACAGTGGTTAGCACTGCTGTCTCTCAGCACCACAGGCCCGGGATCGATTCCTGGTTTGGGTCAGTGTGTGTGGAGTTTGCGCGTTCTCCCCATGTCTGCGTGGGTTTCCTCCGGGTGCTCCAGTTTCCTCCCAGTCCAAAGATGTGCGGGCTGGGTGGATTGGCCATGCTAAATTGCCCCTCAGTGTCAGGGGGACGAGCTTGGGTAAAAGCATGGAGTTATGGGGATAGGGCCTGGGTGGGATTGAGGTTGGTACAGACTCGATGGGCCGAATGGCCTCCTTGTGTACTGTAGGAATTCTACAGAAGGGCAATAAGGTAAAGTAATATTAAATGGGGACAACCTTTCTTGATCCCTTCACTTGTCTTTGCTTATCAGGACTTCTTGTGACCTTGCAAGGTCTAATTTGTCCGCTGACCCTGGAGAGGTGGAGAAGAATATTCCAGCACTTGGGGCCTAGGCAACTGCAAGCACAACCACCAATAATGGAGCAACTAAAACTGGACATGCACAAGAGGCCAGAATTAGAGGAGCACACTCTTGCTCAAAAACGCATTTGAAGATGAGCCCAATAACTAAGGCAAGTCAGTTTAACCTCGGTGGTGAGGAAACTTCTGGAAACAATTTAGAATTAAAATTAATAGCCGCTTGGGCAAATGTGCATTAATTATTAAAAGCCAGCATGGAATTACTGGCTTTGAGATTTTTGATGAGGGAACAGAGATGATTGTTGACGATAATGTCTTGATGGGGTGATCAGAAGGCATTTGATAAAGTGCCACAAAACAGATATGCAGTCAAAGTTATAGGTCATGGAGTAAAAGGGACAGTAACAGCACGGATACAAAATTAGCTCGAGTGACAGGAAATAGTACTGGTTAATGGATGTTTTATGAACTGGAGGAAGGTTTGTCATGGTGTTTGCCATGGCTCAGTGTTGGGACCCTTGCACTTCCTGATACATTAATGACCTAGGTCCTGGTGTACAGGACACAATTTCAACATTTATAAAACTTAAAAGCATTGTAAACGGAGAGAAGTGTGTGTAGAACTTCAAAAGGACGTAGACATGTTGGTGAAATGGGCAGGCCAGTGACACAAATTAAATGCAGGGAGGCATGAAGTAATTCAATTTGGTAGGACAAACATAGAATACAGGGTACAATTCGAAAGGGAGCGTAGAAACAGAGGAGCCTGTATGTTTTTGAGTATAAATCATTGTAGGTGGCAGGACAGGCGGAGAGACTGGCTAATAAGGAATATAATATCCACGGCTTCACTTATATAGGCACAGAATATAAAAGCAGGGCAGTTATACATCGCAAACATTGGGTCGGCCTCAACTGAAGTGAAGAGTCCAGTTCTGAGTGTCACATTTGAGGAAAGATTTGAAGGCATTAGAGAGATGCAGAAAAGATTGACAAGAATGGCCCCAGTGCTGAGGAACTTCAACGATGCAGATGGATTGGAGAAGTTCAGGAAAGTGGCATTCAGTAAATCAACCCTACGGAGAGCCGGTGCATCCTGAAAGGACCAAATACAGGTGGCCTCCTTCCAGGATTCCAGGAATTGGAGAAGCAATCTCCACTGGTTGGAGTCATACCCAGCACAAAATAAAATTATTGTGGTTGTCAGACTGCAATCATCTCAGCCCTAGAACACCATCCTCGGTTCAACCATAGAACATAGAACAGTACAGCACAGAACAGGCCCTTCGGCCCACGATGTTGTGCCGAGCTTTATCTGAAACCAAAACATCTTCCAAAACAATCTTCCGAAACAAACCATCTTCAGCTGTTTCAATGACCATCCCTCGAGGAAAGGGGATTAGGAGCAGGATGTTCACTAATGATTACATGGTGTATTGGTAACTCATTGATAACTCTTCAGATTCTGGAGCAAGTCTCTGAGTGCATGCAGCTAAACCTGGACAATATTCAGGCTGGGATGGTAATATTCGCAAGACACAAGAACCAGGCAATGAGCATCTCCAACAGAAACTTGAAAAATATCCAGAGTGCTGAGGATGTGGAACTAGTTACCATAAGATATCAGAGCAGAATTAGACCATTTGGCCCAGAGTCTGCTCCGCCATTCAATCATGGCTGATATGATTCTCACCCCCATTCTCCTGCCTGCTCCCCGTAACCCTTGATCCCCTTATTGATCAAGAACCTATCTATCTCTGTCTTAAAGACACTCAGTGACCTGGCCTCCAGAGCCTTCTACTGCAAAGAGTTCCACAGATTCACCACCCTCTGGCTGAAGAAATTCCTCCTCATCTCAGTTTTAAAGGAGCGTCCCTTCACTCGGAGGTTGTGCCTTCGGGTTCTACCACTCGGGTGGCAGAAGTGATGAGTATAGGTATTTAAAGGACACGGGGAGAACATGCAGACTCTGCACAGACAGTGACCCCAGCTGAGAATCAAACCCAGGCTCCCTGGTGCTGTGAGGCAGCAGTGCGAGGACAAAACTCGACAAGACATTTATAGGACAAAACTAGACGAGCATATTAGAAGGGAATAAAGGGTTAAGATAATGGATTTAGAGGAAAAATGGGAAGAAGCTCAAGGGTAACATAAATACTGGCTATCCTATTCCTGTGCCATACATTCTATACAAGAGATAATCTAACCATCTCCCCATGATACTACCATCGGTGAAACTCCACCATCAACATCGTGGACAGGATTTTTGGCCAGTTAGGTTCATGGAAGCCAATAGGTTTTTAATATAAAAATTGGAGGTCAGGATCCTAATCTACTCATTCTTGTTTTCTGCATGTTTTCATTTTGCACTTTTTTTTAGGAATGCATTTGAAGTGCCAGCTGAGAGATGGCTGTACAATAGTCTGCACATGGCCTCTCACTGCCACTAGATGGCAATGCAGTACATCTTCACAATGTTATCACTGTGGACAGGCCCCAACAAACAATAATACACAATTTCATCAATTTGCATTCAGGCATTACCTTGGTAGGAGTTTAAAATTCCCCCTATTTCTCTATCTATCCAACTCACTGACCCAACCCGACAGGCAACTAGTGATTTTTAAAATTCATTTGTTGGACATGGGTGTCGCTGGCCGGCCAGCATTTATTACCCATCCCTAGTTGCCCTTGGAGGGCAGTTGAGAGTCAACCACATTGCTGTGGCTCTGGAGTCACATGTAGGCCAGACCAGGTAAGGACGGCAGATTTCTTTCCCTAAAGGACATTAGTGAACCAGATGGGTTTTTGCGACAATCGACAATGGTTTCATGGTCATCAGTAGATTCTTAATTCCAGATATTTTTCATTGAATTCAAATTCTACCATCTGGGGTGGCGGGATTCGAACCCGGGGTCCCCAGAACATTAGCTGAGCCCCTGGATTAATAGTCAAGCGATAACACCACTAGGCCATCATCTCCCCATGAAAGATGCAGAACAAGCAGATAGTAGGGCCGGCTGAAGGGTCCAACAGTGCTCAACCAAACAACGCAGATTCGTGTCCAACCTTCCCAACGTCAATCGAGATAGAAACATAGAAACTAGAAGCAGGAGTAGGCCATTTGGCCCTTCGAGCCTGCTCCGCCATTCATTTTGACCATGGCTGATCATCGAATTCAATGTCCTGATCCCGCCTTCCCCTCATATCCCTTGGCCACTTTAGCCCTAAGAACTATATCCAATTTCTCCTTGAAATCACACAACGTTTTGGCCTCAACTACTTTCTGTGGTAGTGAATTCCACACATTCACTACCATTCTTCTGGACGAAGAAATGTTTCCTCACCTCAGTTCTAAAAGGTTAACCCCTTATCCTCAAACTATGACCCCTGATTCTGGACTCCCCCACCATTGCGAACATTTATTCTGAATCTACCCTGTCCAACCCTGTTAGAATTTTCAGTTTCTCTAAGATCCCCTCTCACTCTTGTAAACTCTAGTGAATATAATCCTAACCGACTTAGTCTCTCCTCATATAACAGACCTGCCATCCCAGGAATCAGACAGGTAAACCTTCGCTGTACTCCCTCTGTAGCCAAGACATCCTTTCTCAGATAAGGACACCAAAACTGCACACCATACTCCAGGTGCGGCCTCACCAACTGCAGCAAAACATCCCGATCCTCAAATCCTCTCGCTATGAAGGCCAAGATACCATTTGCCCTCTTTATCGCTTGCTGTACCTGAGCATTTGCTTTTAGCAACTGATGATTGAGGACTCCACGGTCTCGTTGAGTATCCACCTCTCTCAATTTACACCCATTCAAGTAATAATCTGTCTTCCTATTATTGCTACCAAAGTGGATAACCTCACATTTATCCACATTATACTGAATCCACCATGCAGATGCCCACACACACAGCCTATCCAAATCACGCTGAAACATCTCTGCATCCTTCTCACAGCTCACCCTCCCACCCAACATTGTATCATCTGTAAATTTGGAGATAATACATTCAGTTGCCTCTTCCAAATCATTAATATATAATGTGAACGGTTGGGGTCAAAGAAAATTACAGCACAGGAACAGGCCCTTCGGCCCTCCAAGCCTGCACTGATTATGCTGTCCGACTGAACTAAAACCCCCTACCCTTCTGGGGACCATATCCCTTCATTCCCAACCTATTCATGTATTTGTCAAGACGCCCCTTAAAAGTCACTATCGTATCTGCTTCCAGTACCTCCCCTCGGCAACAAGTTCCAGGCACCCACCACCCTCTGTGTAAAAAAACCTGCCTCATACATCTCCTTTAAACCCCTGCACCTTAAACCTATGCCCCCTAGTAATTGACTCTTCCACGTTGGGAAAAGCTTCTACCCACTCTGTCCATGCCCCTCATAATCTTATGGACTTCTATCAGGTCGCCCCTCAACCTCCATTGTTCCAGTGAGAACAAACCAAGATTCTCCAACCTCTCCTCATCGCTAATGCCCTCCATACCAGGCAACATCCTGGTAAATCTTTTCTGTACCCTCTCCAAAGCCTTCACATCCTTCTGGTAGTGTGGCAACCAGAATTGAATACTATATTCCAAATGCAGCCTAACTAAGGTTCTATAAAGCTGCAACATGACTTGCCAATTTTTAAACTCAATGCCCCGGCCGATGAAGGCAAGCATGCCGTCTGCCTTCCTGACTTCTCCACCGGTGTTGCCACTTTGTGATCTGTGTACCTGTACACCCAAACCCCTCTGCCTATCAATACTCTTAAGGGTTCTGCCATTTACTGTATATTTCCTAACTGTATTAGGCCTTCCAAAATGCATTACCTCACATTTGTCCGGATTAAACTCCATCAGCCATCTCTCCACCCAAGTCTTCAACCGGTCTATATCCTGCTGTATCCTCCGATGGTCCTCATCACCATCCGCAAATACACCAACCTTTGTGTTGGCCGCAAACGCACTAATCAAACCAGTTACATTTTCCTCCAAATCATTTATATATATTACAAACAGCAAAGATCCCAGCACTGATCCCTGAGAAACGCCACTTGGTCACAGCCCTCCATTCAGAAACGCACCCTTCCACTGCTACCTTCTGTCTTCTATGACCGAGTAAGAAGTCTCACAACACCAGGTTAAAGTCCAACAGGTTTATTTGGTAGCAAAACAGACTACTTCTATGACTGAGCCAGTTCTATATCCACCTTACCTCTGATCCCATGCGACTTCACCTTCTGCACCAGTCTGCCATGAGGGACCTTGTCAAAGGCCTTACTGAAGTCCATGTAGACAACATCCACTGCCCTACCCTCATCAATCATCTTCGTCACTTCCTTGAAAAACTCGATCAAGTTAGTGAGACACGACCTCCCCTTCACAAAACCATGTTGTCTCTCACTAATACGTCCACTTATTTCCAAGTGGGAGTAAATCCTGTCTCGAAGAATCCTCTCCAATAATTTCCCTACCACTGACGTAAGGCTCACCTGCCTGTAATTACCTGGATTATTCTTGCTACCCTTCTTAAACAAAGGAACAACATTGGCTATTCTCCAATCCTTTGGGACCTCCCCATGGCCAGTGAGGATGCAAAGATTTCTCTCAAGGCCCCAGCAATTTCATCCCTCGCCTTTCTCAGTAGTCTGGAGTATATCCCATCAGGCCCTGGGGACTTGTCTACCTTCATGCTTCTCAAGAACCCCAATACTCCTCCTTTTTGATCTCAACATGACTCAAACTATCTACACACCCTTTCCCAGACTCATCATCCACCAAGTCCTTCTCTTTGGTGAATACTGACGCAAAGTACTCATTTAATACCTCGCCCATTTCCTCTGGCTCCACGCATAGATTCCCTCCCTTGTCCTCGAGTGGACCAACCCTCTCCCTGGCTACCCTCTTGCTCATTATATTAAAAGCCTTGGGATTTTCCTTAATCCTGCTGGCCAATGACTTTTCGTGATCCCTTTTAGCCCTCCTTACACATTGCTTAAGTTTCTTTCTATTTTCCTTGTATTCCACACTTGTTTCATGTGTTCCCAGCCTCCTCGCCTTGACAAACGCTTCCTTTTTTTCTTTGACTAGGCTCACAATATCTCTCGTTATCCAAGGTTCCCAAAACTTGCCAAGCTTATCCTTTGTCCTTACAGGAATGTGCCGGTCCTGAATCCCTATCAACTTGCACTTGAAAGCCTCCCACATGACAGATGTTGATTTGCCCTCAAACATCTGCCCCCAAACTACATTCTTCAGTTCCTGCCTAATATTGCTGTAATTAGCCTTTCCCCAATTCAGCACCTTAGCTTGAGGACTACACTTATCTTTATCAGTACCTTAAAGCTTACTGAATTGTGGTCACTGTTCCCGAACTGCTCCCATACGGAAACGTCGACCACCTGGCCGGGCTTATTCCCCAATACCAGGTCCAGTACGGCCCCATCCCTAGTTGGACTATGTACATTCTGTTTCAAGAAGCCCTCCTGGATGCTCCTTACAAACTCTGCCCCAGCACTAAGTGAGTCCCAGTCAATATAGGGGAAGTTAAAATCTCCCACCAGAACAACCCTGTTACATTTACACCTTGCCAGAATCTGCCTACATATCTGTTCCTCTATCTCCCACTGGCAGTTGGGCAGCCTATAGTAAACCCTCAACATTGTGACTACACCCTTCCTATTCCTGAGCTCTACCCATATTGCTTCGCTGTGTGAGCCCTCCAAGGTGCCTCCCGCAGTACAGCTGTGATATTCTCCTTAACTAGTGCAACTCCCCCACCCCTTTTACATCCCCCTCTATGCCGCCTGAAACATCTGGATCCTGGAACCTTAAGCTGTCAATCCTGTCCTTGTCTCTATAATAGCAACAACATCATAGTTCCAAGTATTAATCCAAGCTCTAAGTTCATCTGCCTTACCTGTTACACTTCTCTCATTGAAACAAATGCACTTGAGTCCACCAGACCCTCTTTGATTAGCAACCACACCTTGCCTGCTCTTTCTGAGTCTTACTGGCCCTACTCTCTGGTTTCCTTTCAGTTAATTCACCTTTGCTTTGGTTCCCATCCCCCTGCCAAACCAATTTAAATCCTCCCGTGTGACACGAACAAACCTCCTGGCCAGAACATTTATGCCCTTCCAGTTTAGATGCGACCCGTCCCTCTTGTACAGGTCCCACCTGCCCCGAAGAGATCGCAATGGTCCAGATATCTGAAACCCTCCCTCCTACACCAATTGTATAGCCACAGGTTGAGCTGTACTATCTTCCTATTTCTAGCCTCACTGGCACATGCTGTCCTAGCACAGATCCCTGTGGAACTCCACTCGTCACTGACTGCTAATCTTCGGTGAAATCTCTCTGCCGTCTCTACTGGATGTTCTTCTCCTGTTTGTCTCTGGAGGGGCTTTTCCTCTGCCCACTCTACAGTCAGGGTGACTGCAGTGACTTCTCCCAGAATGCCCCTCAATGAAGTCTCCCTGCCGCCTCTGCTGAGATTGTGTGAAACTGAGGGAGGGCGGCACAAGTGGGCACCTGGATGGAATGCCATTGTCCAAATCATTCGAATTTTAACTTGAGGGACATGAGTTATGACAGTTTCAGAGGCTGTATTGACATGAACAACTATATACATAGGGTGTCCTGAAAGATGACACCTGTCAAAAGGTATACAGTTCAATGTGTTAGGGAAGTAAAAAATGCACATAAGTGTTAGAAGGACTTTGGTAGTTCTGTAACCAAGTTCAAATTCAGGATTGATAGACACTGCTGAGTGAAATTGAAGTCATTGACAAAAGGAACATTATGTAATATTAAAACAGAACAGGATTGTGAAGAAACAACCTGGAAAGTGATTGCCAAAAAGGGAAAGACCTCTGAATTCACCGAGACCTCCCCTGCGGTGATTTCACTGGAAACATGTAGATTCTTAAGTGCTGTTTGTGAAGTGCATCTTTGTCCAGTGGTTTTCATATGCTTAATAAATTTGTGAATATCTACCTATAATTCTGTGAACCTTCTCAGTTACTCTGGAAACTAACAACATGCATCCTCCAACACCCTAATCCATTCGACTACTTAACTTAGGTAGCAAAATTATTGTTCTAACTAAAGGACACAAAAAAGGTCATTACCCAGGGCAAACACAGAGCAGTAATGACTTCCTCCCCTTTGCCAACATTGTTGACAGAATAAGCACTGCACAATGACCTCCTGGCTGGCGTTTTTTTTTACTTTGTAGGCTGCCTTTGGAAACATACATACCCACACCCAACCCTTTTGACGCTTCCCTTCCGCTCCAGGCCAGTTGTCGGAAACCAACATTTCATTTCCAGTTCCTTCATTTGGAACTGAGTATTAGTTTATCCCCAATCCATTAGCACAATGAAAATGTATTTTCCATCTACATCAAATACCGGCCTTTTAAATTTTAGTTTTATCATAGAAAAGTATAGCACTGGAGGTGGCCATTCAGCCCATCGTGCTTGTGCCAGCTCTGTGAAAGAGCTATGCAACGAGTCTCCCTTACTCTTTCCCTGTAGCCTTGTAAACTTCCAATTTGAAAGTCTTTATCTAATTCCTTTTTAAAGTCACTGAAGTTAAAGTTTATTTATTAGTCACAAGTAAGACTTACATTAACACTGCAATGAAGTTACTGTGAAATACCCCTAGTCGCCACAGTCCGGCGCCTGTTCGGGCCAATGCACCTAACCAGCACGTCTTTCAGAATGTGGGAGGAAACCTGAGCACCCGGAGGAAACCCACGCAGACACGAGGAGAACGTGCAAACTCCAGACACAGTGACACAAGCAGGAATCAAACCCGGGTCCCTGGCGCTGTGAAGCAGCAGTGCTAACCACTGTGCTACTATTGACTGTGCTCCCACTATAATTTTAGGCAGCACATTCCCGATTACCTGAACTCACTACATTTAAAAAAAAAATGTTCTCATCTTCACTCCGAGATTCCCATACAATCTCAAACTTTCTTAGCTTCATAGCTTACATTTCTGAAATGCAGTGGTTACAAAAGTTAATGAGTAATCTAAGCTGCGCCGTAGACAGCTAAACCCAGAGAACTTTCTAGTCCAGGGCATCATGCAGTAAAAATGACTCTATATCCAACCAGGAAAGGCGCTGCCGTACAGATTTGCTTGGCATTGAGTTACCACCATTAAGCTAAATAAAGTTCTCTGACCTTTGCACAAGTACAAAGCACGCAAACAGCCTTCCCAAGATCGTAATGTTTACTTATCACTGTCACCTCAGGGTGGATCTGAATGCAAATCGGTAAAACGTCAAATATATACACGTGGAATAGGCTTTTACGCTCCTTTGCTCCCAGCACACCAGGGTCTGCAGTACTTAAACTTTGTAAAGACCGTTTAAAAAAGACTAACCATTTTACTGAGTGGGGATTTTAAAAATTCATTTATGGGATGTGGGCGTCGCTGGCTAGGCCGGCATTATTGCCCATCCCCAATTTCCCTTGAGGTGGTGGTGGTGAGCTGCCTCCTTCAACTCAATGTGGTGCTGGTACACCCACAGTGCTGTGAGCGAAGTTCCAGAATTTTGACCTAGCGACAGTGAAGGAACGGGGATTTATTTCCAAGTTAGGATGGTGGGCGACTTGGAGGGAGCTTCCAAGTGCCGGTGTTTCCTTCTATCTACTGCCTTTGTCTTTCCAGATGGTAGCAGTTGTGGGTTTGGAAGGTGCTATCGAAGGAGCCTTGGCAGGTTCCCACAATGCATCTTGTAGATGGTACACATTGCTGCCATTGTGCGTCGGTGCTGGGGGGGGGGGGGGGGGGGGGGAGTGAATGGAGTGCCAATCAAGTGGGCTGCTTTATATTGGATGGTGTCGAGCTTCTTGTGTTGTTGTTGGAGCTGCACCCATCCAGGTTAGCAGAGAGCATTCCATCACACTTTTGACTTATGCCTTGTAAATGGCGGACAGGCCTTGGGGAGTTACTTGCCGTAGGATTCCTAGCCTCTGACCTGTTCTTGTGGTCAAAATATTTATCTAACTAGTCCTGTTCATTTTCTGGTCAATGGTAACCCTCAGGATTCTGATAGTGGGGGATTCAGCAATGGTAATGCCACTAAAGGTCAAGGGGCAATGGTTAGATTCTCTCTTGTTGATGTAACACGGTGGCACAGTGGTTAGCACTGCTGCCTCACGGTGCCAGGGACCTGGGTTCGATTTCTGGCTTGGGTCACTGTCTGTGTGGAGTCTGCATTTTCTCCCCGTGGCTGTGTGGGTTTCCTCCGGGTGCTCCGGTTTCCTCCCACACTCTGAAAGACATGTGGGTTAAGTTAATTGGCCATGTTAAATTCTCTGTGTACTTGAACAGGCGCCAGAGTGTGACAACTAGAGGATTTTCACAGCAACTTAATTGCAGTGTTATCATGTAAGCCTAATGTAAGCCTAATAAATAAACGTATAAACTTTATGATCATTATCTGGTACCTGTGCAGCAGGAGTGTTACTTGTCAGTCCAGACCTGGCTCTTGTCCAGGTCTTGCTGCATTCGGACATGGACTGCTTCAGTATCTGAGAAGTTGCAAATGGTACAGTGAACTTCCCGGCTTCTGGCCTTAGGATGGAACGTTATTGATGAAGCAGCTGAAGGTGGTCGGGCCTAGGACACTGCCCTGAGAACTCCTGCAGTGATCTCCTGGGACTGAGATGATTGATTATCAAACCAAACTAATAACCTTATCAATGAATGCGGGTGATACACCGACAGGAATTACAGAAAGAGAACACTATTGGCATCATGTGCCTGTGCAAGTTCTACAGTAGGATCAACACTGCCTAATTTCATCCATTTTTAAGTTGGATTCCCTAGATATGGGTGCCACCAGCAATACCCAAATCTATTTCCCATCCCTCGTCAGGTTTAAGGTGGTGTGATGAACCATCTTCTTGAACAATTCAGACTGTATAATGAAGCCATTTCCACGCTGCTGTGAGGGAACTTCCAGGATTTGACCCAGCAACAATGAGGGAGCAATGATATATGTCCAAGTCAGGATGGTGTATAATTTGCATATGACAGCATCCTCACATTCTTTTCAAAGATCACAGAATTATTCAACAATTATAGAAAATGAAAGTGGAAAAACAGTTTCAACTTCGCTAATTACATTGCTAACAACAGTGGTAAAATTTGCATTTGCTTTAATCAGGCAAAAACAACAGAAACCAACAGGGAAAAGGCTGCAACAATTTGGCAATATTTCGGTTGCAAACCCAAGTGCCATTTTCTCCACTTGCACAGACATAGGATTGAAACTTACTTTGATGAAAGCGAATCCTGCCCCGTTGTCAGTTATAGTTAACCCCAGAGCATCCTCCGCTTTAAACACATCAACTTCTTTCTTCAGACCTTTTGTGTGCGCAAAAATGAAATCTTCCAAGCCAATCTGTCCCCCAAGGAGCTTTTCCATGTCAATTCTGTGCGTATTCAATGTGCAGAATAGAATCTGTGTGCAAGAAAAAACATCGACGGTGAATATAGGAAAACAGGGGAATCGATCAGACAGGATGACACCGGTCACTCACAAGCTGACTATTTACAGAATTTATGGAAAGTCACAAAACAAATTCCAACCCATTCAGCCTTTTCAACTCGTGCATTGCCCAATTCCTTCATCCCACCATTGCTGATGGTGTTTTTAGCCCTCTAGGTGGCAAGATCTGGAATTCCCTCACTAAACCATTCCACCTTCTCTCTTACGAGCAGCTCGTATCGCCTACCTTTATAACGAAGATTATGGTCAGGTTTCCTAATATCTCATGTGGCGTGGTGCCAGGAGGCTGTTCAGTCCGTCGTGATCATGTAAGCTCTTTGCACAAGCAACTCAATTAACCCCACTCCCCTGCCCTTTTCCCATTGTCCTGAAATAGTTTTTCCTTTTCAGATAATTCTCTCATTTTCTTTTGAACGCCTCAATTCAGGCAGCCTGCATTACACCTCGGGCAGTGCATGCTACGTTGGAACCACTCACTGGATAAACAATGTCTCAGGTTGCCTTTGCTTTTCTTGTCAATCATCTTAAATTGGAGAGAGTTTGACAAAGGTCATCTGGACTCGAAACGTCAGTTCTTTTCTCTCCTTACAGATGCTGCCAGACCTGCTGAGATTTTCCAGCATTTTCTCTTTTGGTTTCAGCTTCCAGCATCCACAGTAATTTACTTTCATCTTAAATTGGTGTCCTCTGGTTCTTGATGTTTCTTTTAATGGAAAGAAATTCGGGAGGATTCATTTTGAATCCTCATCCCCGTCTCTCCATCTTTCTTTGTTCAGCCCCTCATGATTTTGAATGTCTCTATCAAGTTTCCTCTTAATCTTCCCTTCTCAAAGGAAAACAGCTCAGCTTCTCCAATCTATCTAGATAACGGAACTCCCTCACCCTGAACCATTCACATAAATCATTCCTGCACTCTCTTTAATGCCAATGTATCCAGAACTGGACGCAATACTCCAGTTGAGGCCAAACCAGTATTTCATACACCTTTTAGAAAAGAACGAAGAGGGGTCAGCTATTCTGCAACTCAAGTCTGCTCCGCTATTCAATAAGATCATGGTTGATCTGATTGTGGCTTCAGTTCCATATTCCCACCTTGCTCCCCACTCTATGCTGCTATGACGCAAGTCCAGGATCCCAAATGCCTTATGCATCACCTTCTCAAATGGTCTGGCCACCTGCAATGATTTGTACACATAGATCTCAAGGTCCCTTTGCTCCTGCATTTCCTTAAGAATTGTAACCTTTATTTAATATCGCCTCTCCTTGCTCTTCCTTTCAAAATGAATCTTCCCCAATTTGATTTTGTCACTGACCAGAACACCTGAGGTATTTAGGATGATGACAACTAGTTGAGGTGATAAATTATCAAACAAGAGATAGCACAATAGTATTGATTTAACGGAGCCTCAGAGTGGCACAGAATCATAGAAACAGTGCAGAAGGAGGCCATTTGGCCCATCAAGTCTGCACCGACAACAAACCCACCCCAAGCCCTATCCCCACAACCCCACTCATCCCCCTGACCTACACATTCCGGGACACTAAGGGGCAATTTAATATGGCCAATCCACCTAACCCACACATCTTTGGACTGTGGGAGGAAACCAGAACACCCCGGAGCAAACCCACAGACACGGAGAGAACGTGCAAACTCCATACAGACAGTGACCCGAGGCCGGAATTGAACCCGGGTCCCTGGAGCTGTGAGGCAGTAGTGCTAACCACTGTGCCATCGTGCTGCCCACATTTGCCTCAGAGGCTGAATGCTCGGAGTTCAAGTGCTACTCCAGAATTTAAACACACAAACTGAGTCTGACCCTCCAGTGAAGTACTGAGGAGGTGCGCACTGTCAGAAGTGAAATCATTCCAATGTTTGGTTCATGCCAGTGTGTATGCCTCGCTTGAGCTTCCTCCCACTGCTCTTTATTTACATCGGTTAACTGAAGTGGAGAGAATAATTCTGGACAAACAGGATAAAATGGGGAGCAGATTTAAGGTGGGAAGGACCCCTCACCTTCCCCGGAAGCAATGAAAATGTCTACAGTGACTAATTCATCGCAGTTACATTTGCCTGATGGTTTGGTAAATTTCATCTAATTAAGTTTACAGTGAGCTGCTTTGGATCCCAGACTTGGCCACTTTCATATTTTATTTTTCTTTATTCTTTCCTGGAATGTGGATGCCGCCAGCATTTATCGCCCATCCCTAATTGCCCTTGAACTGAGTGGCTTGCTAGGCCGTTTCAGAGGGCAGTTATGAGTCAACCACATTACTGTGGCTCTGCAGGTCTAACCAGATAAGCAGAGTGTGTAAATGCTGCCCAAAGAATAAACCCGACGTGCAGAAATTGACATACCAGAGACTTGTGCTGAACATAAATTAGCCCAGACACACACATCACTGCTAGCAATATTTATACACTACTTCAAAATGTAAACTCATACCAATCGCATAGCTCGTAATGCTGACCATAATTCAGAATGACGGGGCATGCGTCAGGCAGCTAACGGAATAGTTCCATGTTGTCTGGTATAGAATTTCTTTTATTGGCCAGAAAGATTCCAAACCTACTGAGGGCTGCATCCACAACGATCGAGACACAGAAATTTACACAGCACTTTTTAGAACCTCAGGAAATCCCCAAGTGATTCAGAGCTACCTCTGAAGAATGGTGATTGCATTATGCGTAAAAAGATGGCAGCTAACTTGTACACAATTAATTTGCACAGAGAGCCACACGATAATGACCAGATACTCCTGTTTTCATTCGTGTTGCTTGAAGGATAAATATCAGCCAGGACATGGGAGAGAACTCTTCCGTTCTCTCGAAATAGTGCCTTGACCATTCAAAAGGGCAGACGAGGCCTCTAAAAAAAAAAAGGCACCTCGGATAGTGTAGCACTCCCAAAGTACTACCCTGGAGTGGCAGCCTAGACTGCATGCTTACGTCCCTGGAATGGGGCCTGGGTCAATAATCCTCTGTTCAGAGGCGAGAGCACTCTCCACTGACCAAAGACTGATCCTCTCCCACATGGAGTCATCTTTGGTTTTGTGCATTATAAAGTCTTGATCTATTCATCCATGTTTAACACAACAGCAATGAGTCATTTGGTGACAAGTGATTTCAGTCAGTGTTGCCCTCGCACAGAGAGGCCCGTCATGGGGGCTGACAAAGGCCGATTAATACCGATTCTCACTGCCGATAAATACCAATTCTGGATAGGAGCGAAAGTAACGGGGTAGTTGTTATGGGGGACTTGAACTTTACAAATATTGACTGGATAAGTTATAGTTTGAGTACTTTAGAGGGGTCAGTTTTTGTCCAATGTGTGCAGGAAGGCTTCCTGACACAGTATGTAGATAGACCAACAAGAGGCGAGGCCACATTGGATTTGGTACTGGGTAACGAACCAGGCCAGGTGTTAGATTTGGAGGTAGGTGAGCACTTTGGTGATAGTGACCACAATTCGATTACGTTTACCTTAGCGATGGAAAGGGATAGGTATATACCGAAGGGCAAGAGTTATAGCTGGGGGAAAGGAAATTATGATGCGATTAGGCGAGATTTAGGAGGCATAGGTTGCTGCAGACTGGCAAAGGAATAACCACTTTTTGTTTACCTCAACTTCGATAACATCTGCATCATGGGCCTTGGTCTGCAGGTTACTCACCGGAATCTTCAGCCCCTCGAGCCTATTCCACTATTCTTGGAGCCCAAAGAAGTTGGGGAGATCCTAAATGAATACTTTGCGTCGTTATTCACAAAGGAGAGGGATGTGTTGACTGGGAGTGTCTCGGAGGGGAGTGTTGAACCGTTGGAGAAAATCTCCATTACAAGGGAGGAAGTGTTAGGTTTGTTAGAGGATATAAAGACTGACAAATCCCCAGGGCCTGATGGAATCTATCCAAGGCTGCTCAGGGAGACGAGAGATGAAATCGCTGGGCCTCTGATGCAAATCTTTGTCTCATCACTGGACGCAGGTGAGCTCCCAGAGGATTGGAGGATAGCTAATGTGGTCCCGTTATTTAAGAAGGGTAGGAAGGATAACCCGGGTAATTATAGGCCGGTGAGCTTGACGTCCGTGGTGGGGAAGTTGTTGGAGAAGATTCTTAGAGATAGGATGTATGCGCATTTAGAAAGGAATAAACTCATTAACGATAGTCAACATGGTTTTGTGAGAGGGAGGTCATGCCTCACTAACCTGGTGGAGTTTTTTGAAGTGACCAGAATGGTTGACAAGGGAAGGGCCGTGGATGTCGTCTATATGGACTTTAGTAAAGCGTTTGACAAAGTCCCTCATGGTAGGCTGGTGAAAAAGGTTGGATCTCATGGGATAAAGGGGGAGGTGGCTAGATGGGTGGAGAACTGGCTTGGTCACAGAAGACAGAGGGTGGTAGTGGAAGGGTCTTTTTCTGGCTGGAGGCCTGTGACTAGTGGTGTTCCGCAGGGCTCTGTATTGGGACCTCTGCTGTTTGTGATTTATATAAACGATCTGGAAGAAGGTGTAACTGGGGTGATCAGTAAGTTTGCGGACGACACAAAATTGACAGGACTTGCAGATAGTGAGGAGCATTGTCAGAAGCTACAGAAGGATATAGATAGGCTGGAAATTTGGGCAAAGAAATGGCAGATGGAGTTCAATCCTGATAAATGCGAAGTGATGCATTTTGGTAGAAATAATGTAGGGAGGAGCTATACGATAAATGGCAGAACCATAAAGGGTGTAGATACGCAGAGGGACCTGGGTGTGCAAGTCCACAGATCCTTGAAGGTGACGTCACAGGTGGAGAAGGTGGTGAAGAAGGCATATGGCATGCTTGCCTTTATAGGACGGGGCATAGAGTATAAAAGTTGGGGTCTGATGTTGCAGATGTATAGAACGTTGGTTCGGCCGCATCTGGAATACTGCGCCCAGTTCTGGTCGCCGCACTACCAGAAGGACGTGGAGGCTTTGGAGAGAGTACAGAGGAGGTTTACCAGGATGTTGCCTGGTATGGAGGGGCTTAGTTATGAGGAGAGATTGGGTAAACTGGGGTTGTTCTCCCTGGAAAGACGGAGGATGAGGGGAGACTTAATATGAGGTGTATAAAATTATGAAAGGCATAGATAGGGTGAACGGTGGGAAGTTTTTGCCCAGGTCGGTGGTGACGTTCACGAGGGGTCATAGGTTCAAGGTGAAGGGGGGGAGGTTTAACACGGATATCAGAAGGACATATTTGACACAGAGGGTGGTGGGGGCCTGGAATGCGCTGCCAGGCAAGGTGGTGAAGGCGGACACACTGGGAACGTTTAAGACTTATCTAGATAGCCATATGAACAGAGTGGGAATGGAGGGATACAAAAGAATGGTCTAGTTTGGACCAGGGAGCGGCACGGGCTTGGAGGGCCGAAGGGCCTGTTCCTGTGCTGTATTGTTCTTTGTATTCACGGCTATATCATCATTCATCATCCATTCAAGTGACATAACTCAATATACTTTCATACCTTTGGCTAGCAAAAAATCTATCAATCTCAATTGTAACTAGCTAACACCTACTGCTTTTTATAGAACTCACACTTCTACCACTCGAACTGAAGAAATGTTTCCTAAATTCTCTCTTGAATGGTCTGTGACATTAAGATTATGTCCCCTTGTCCTAGATTCCAGAGTCACAAAAGATGTGGAGACAAACAGGTCCATAATTTCTTGGATGTCTCACTCACCTCCTTATTCAATGGAGCTACATTTGCAATTTGCTAATCTGAAGTGACACAACCACGGAGAATCACAGCTAACGTACCAGCCTCCTTTATTCTATCCTTTTATCAGTTTCTGGGCATGTGCCAGTCTTTCATACAGCCATTTTTTTCTCAAACTGTTTTCTTGCTTTTGTTAACTTTGTCAAGTTCTTGTGTTAGTTTCCCTCGAACGTCAGGGACATGATCCTTTTCCTCTGTGAAAGAGGAAAGTCGCGATTCAACAAATCTGACATTTCCTTATTTTCAGTTACAATCCTACAAGTATGTCTTTAAAGAACCCAGATTATACTTGACTTCCTCTCAAGGAAATAGAAAAACTGAGTGAATCTTTTAATCCTTCTCAGCTTTCTTTTCATATTCCATTTTGCAACTCTTCACATTTTTAAAGTTACATATTGTACAAGATACAGCTCCCAGTCCGCTGTATCTACACTATTCTCTGTACTCTTATCATGTCCTTCTTTCAGGTTTGTTATCTCATTTCTTTTGTCAACCTTGGCTTTGTTATTTATTATATAGAGTTCTCTCTCCTTCAGTGCAGATACTGGTCCCGCATTAAGCTAAAAGCTTTTTTCAACACATCCACTATTTGCGTTTATATTTAACCGATTAGTTTTGATCAGTTTGTTGTCGTTTGTTTCTGTTGTCACATAGTTCAAGTTAACCTTAAAAATTTAGAAACTTAGTAACTGTGTGATGTTCTAATACAAAAACATGATGCTCAGAGATGCTCAGCGGGTCAGACATCGGTGGAACAAGGAACAGATTCAACGTTCATGACCTACTGCCAAAAAGTCTGGGACAAATTCTTCCAGCACGTTCTAATCTGGGAGGCTTCATTTATGGAGAAGATGTCATCGCCCCAAGATCATGATGTTTGCAATTATACATAATAATTTTATTGATGACGAGGCCCTTGTTCATAAGTGAACAGAAATTGTGGAGCGTGATAAAGAGAGGGGCATGTCAGCAGAGTCCAAAGGATCACCAGTGGGAGGGGCATGTTGTATAGGGAGATGGACAAGATTATCACCCAGGGGCACAGTGGGCAAGCAGTTCAGCTGGAGTGGGATGGGGCAGTTGGGTGGTTGCTAGTAATGAGGGAGCATCAAGTGTCTCAATGGGCCCCGCAGGAAAACTCTAAGGGGCATTGAGGGAAGCTGTGCACTTAAGATGGAGTCGAACCTGGATCAGGCCAAGGGAAAATGAGGCACACTAAAGGGTTGGGGAGGCATTAGGGAGGACAGAGTATCTGAGAGGAGAAAAGTGAAAAGCCCCATGATAAGAGAGAGTGGGCTAGGAAGGGTAAAGAAAGTATAAACACAGAAGAAAGTGGAAATAGTGTAATGGGTCCCAGTCTGGAGCGACAACAAAAACGTACATGTGAATGGATGCTGAAAACTCCAAAGCCTAATTTTCTAACATTCTTGCATCTACAAAGGATGATGGACACAAAGCAACTGAATCCATTTCACTTTAGGCATCTTCACATGGTGCACCTTTGCTGATGGTCGAAGAGGATAAACCTTGAGGCGCAAGTTCTGCCACAAGTACCATACGTGAAGCTAGCCATTGTTATTGTTTTCGGCATTGATGCCTGTTGCCAGGCCACTGGTTGTGCACTTGAAACCACAGAAGGTGTCACCATTTTCCTGTGTCATCCGCTAGTGACTCCCAAGTACAGTAAACACACTTGTAAACATCTTTGAAGCAGAACTTTGGGTGTCCCGTTATGTAGGACACATGGAAACCTGAAGGGCAAGTCCAGAATTCAAGTCAGTGATACCGTGGGACAACTGAAGGAAGGAAGGTGGAGCCAACATTTGTCCAGATTTAGAGACAGTTGTAGCAAGTCAAGTCCAGGAACTATTTGAAGGGTAGAATATCAGAAGAGGCACTGATGCAGATATTGCTTCGTGAGAGCAGTGTGCAAAATTGCCTACGCAGCAGAATGACGATGAAGTTAGATGCCCAAATAAGATTCAGGAAAGGTAGACAAGTGCATGCAAATATTTGTGAAATATGCGATATTAATGCAAACAGTAGTAAGATAGCAAACAGAGAAACGTCTGGATAGTCAGAACATGTACCTCAGTGCAAAAGCTATTCCATCAACAACCAACTTAGAAAAATGCTGGAGGAGACAAAATAGAGCCAACATTTTGAGTCTGGATGACCTGTTGCAGAGCTTTGGATTGTGGGTAGAGTACTAGATTGGATTGAGGATTGACTGACTGCCAAAAAGTAGAGGGTTGGGATAAATGGGTCCTTCACTGGCTGGCAAAACGCAACTAGCAGGGGTCAGTCCTCGGACCTCAACTGTTTACAATCTATATAAATGATCTGCAAGCAGGGACAGATTGTAACGTAGCAAAATTTGGTGATATAAAAAAAGTGGAAAAGCAGGCAGTGAAGAGGAGATAAAGATTTTACAGATGGATATAGATAGGCTAGGAGAATGGCCAAAATTTGGCAGATGGAGTTTAATGTGGATAAATGTGAGGTTATCCATTTTGGCTGAAAGAAAAACAGAAAGGCAAATTATCTAAATGGAAAAATGTTCAATTCTACATCACACAACCTGTAAAAATCCATCCGAAAGAAATCACTGCGTTCCTATCATATTCATCACCTAGGACTTAATAGCTTTTGCTCCTTTATCAAGACCTGCTGCTAGTTTAAAAATAATGCTGAAGTTCACACTTCAGGAATGCGCACCATTCCTAAAGTAATGAAGTTCAACAACAAGAAAATTTGCTACAACTCAAAAGCACATCATATTCTTGGTATATTACCCAAGTCAACATGCCATGTTTCTATGGTTGACTGGAAGATCAGAGACTGATCACAGAATGAGGAAAGCCATTTGACCCATCCAAACATGCAGCACAGTGGTCAGCACTGCTGCCTCATAGCGCCAGGGACCCAAGTTCAATTCCGGCCTCGGGTCACTGTGTGGAGTTTTCACGTTCGCCCCTTGTCTGCGAGGATTTCCTTCAAGTGCTCCGGTTTCCTCCCACAGTCCAAAGGTGTGCGGGTTGGGCTGATTGGCCATGCTAAAATGACCCTCGTGTCAGGGGGATTAGCAGGATAAATATGTGGGATTACGGAAATGGTGCCTGGGTGGGATTGTGGTAGGTGCAGACTCGATGGGCCCAATGGCCTCCTTCTGCACTGTAGGGATTCTATGAAAGCCATAACATTGAGAGAACACATAGCATTAGCCCGTCATATCATCCATCCGTCTCTCAAATGATTCAAATATTTCCTTGACGACTCGAGCTGAAGCTCCACTTCACAGGCTGGTCAGTCAGCTTAATAAACTTGCTGATTATTACATTGCATTCATCTTCCTTCGCGTTTTCAAGATTTCAATTGTGCAATAAGTGCAATTTACAAACTTTAAAACTCACAACTACACATGAATGTTTGGTCATCCCTCCATTACTACAGATGATTATCCACAGGTTCAATGCTTGTTCACAGCACAGCATCATGATGATGCATGAATTTCCGCCACAGTACAAAACAACCAAATCTGTATGGTCACTGAGGAATAAATCAAATGACATGGCATCAAACCATAGGCTAAGAGAAAACACAAGGGTTGGGATCGTCACCTTGGTTCGGATGATGACGCGCTCATTTTAGATCAAAGTTAAAGCCCTGTTATGGACTTTGACACACAATCTAGGCTCATACTTCCAGGCAGTGCAGATAGATGCAATCTTTCAGATAGGATATCAAACAGAGATATCCTGTGGTACAACTCAAAAAAAAAGTAATCAAAAGTAAGACATTAAGTCATTTGTTCATTTGCATGCTTATGCAGCCTTGCTGTATTTGTAACATTGGTTGCCTTTTTGCTTGCATAACCATCTAACACAAACACTCTGGAGACAGTCAAAATGCACATTTGTCTTCTTTCTAGCACATGTACCAGAAAAGAACATAACATAAGAAATAGGAGCAGGAGTAGGCCATCTAGCCCCTCGAGCCTGCCCCACCATTCAATAAGATCATGGCTGATCTGAAGTGGATCAGTTCCACTTACCCGCCTGATCCCTATAACCCCTAATTCCCTTACCGATCAGGAATCCATCTATCCGTGATTTTAACATATTCAACGAGGTAGCCTCCACCACTTCAGTGGGCAGAGAATTCCAGAGATTCACCACCCTCTGAGAGAAGAAGTTCCTCCTCAACTCTGTCCTAAACTGACCCCCCTTTATTTTGAGGCTGTGCCCTCCAGTTCTAGCTTCCTTTCTAAGTGGAAAGAATCTCTTCACCTCTACCCTATCCAGCCCCTTCATTATCTTATAGGTCTCTAGAAGATCCCCCCTCAGCCTTCTAAATTCCAACGACTACAAACCCAATCTGCTCAGTCTCTCCTCAATCAACACCCCATATCTCTGGTATCAACCTGGTGAACCTTCTCTGCACTCCCTCCAAGGCCAATATATCCTTCCGCAAATAAGGGGACCAATACTGCACACAGTATTCCAGCTGCGGCCTCACCAATGCCCTGTACAGATGCAGCAAGACAGCTCTGCTTTTATATTCTATCCCCCTTGCGATATAGGCCAACATCCCACTTGCCTTCTTGATCACCTGTTGCACCTGCAGACTGGGTTTTTGCGTCTCATGCACAAGGACCCCCAGGTCCCTCTGCACAGCAGCATGTTGTAATTTCTTTCCATTTAGATAATAATCCAATTTGCTATTATTTCTTCCAAAGTGAATAACCTCGCATTTGTCAACGTTATACTCCATCTGCCAGATCCTCGCCCACTCACTCAGCCTGTCCAAATCTCTCTGCAGACCTTCTACACCCTCCACACGATTCACTTTTCCACTTATCTTTGTGTCGTCTGCAAACTTTGTTACCCTATACTCAGTCCCCTCCTCCAGATCATCTATATAAATGGTAAATAGTTGAGGCCCCAGTACCGATCCCTGCGGAACGCCACTAGTTACCATCTGCCAACCAGAAAAGCACCCATTGATTTCGACTCTCTGCTTCCTGTCGGATAGCCAATCCACGCTAACGCCCTACCCCCAACTCCGTGTGACCCAATCTTCTTCAGCAACCTTTTGTGAGACACCTTATCAAGCGCCTTTTGGAAATCCAAAAACACCGCATCCACCAGTTCCCCTCCGTCAACCGCACTAGTCACATCTTCATAAAAATCCAACAAGTTCGTCAAGCACGACTTTCCCCTCATGAATCCATGCTGCGTCTGCTTAATCGAACCATTCTTATCCAGATGGTAAAAACTCGCAGCTAGAAAGTTAACTTTTCCTAATCTATGCAAGAAAAATGTACAAAACAGGGAAGCGTTTTTCCAATCGCTCTGGAATGTGCTCTGAGGTTGCACGCTTCAGCCTCAGCTCCAGTTAGCTGGACCAGAACAAGAATCCCTTGACCAAAGGGCTACCTGGGCACACTTCATCACAATTATTAATCTGAACATTAAGAAAACGGGATTCCAAAAATACCCAATATTTATTCATACTGATGGCAATCTTAACAGCAAGAGATTCAGAATGCCCAGTAAACTCACTGTCAAGATGGACTACCAATCACTAACTGGCCATCTTCCAGAAAGTGGAGAAACAGGACATGCCATGTCTGCAATGAAAGGCAGATTGAGATCACCTATTGCTTCAGGCGAAAATTGTATCCTATCTTCTTGTTTCATCAGTTTTAAGCCTTTTGGGAACAAACACAAGCCGCTTTTATAGAGTTTTCGTGCGAGTATCAGCCCCCTCTTGCAGCGAGTGACAACCCTAAAGAAAACCTGCACATAGTGGAATTTTTCCAATCAATGCACATCAAATTGATCTAACAATCAGGCTGTATTTAGTAAACAGCTGGCTGAAGATGACTGAAATTGTCATCAGCTGTTAATAACTGTAGCAGATTGAAAGTGGAAACCCCAGGCAGCTTCATTCAGCTGTTCCTGGATGTCATAACAAGATATTCACCCAGATCTCAGATCCCCCAGTAAATAGTTAACACTTAAATAGCACTTTAACTAGGTGCTAAAGTTTATGGAATTGCCCACCCAGTCCACTTAATGTGATGTCAACAGTGTCTTTGCAATTGTCTTCAATGGTGATAGCAAATGGTCAACACAAATGCTCCATCTATTTTCCCTTCATCGTGGACGGCCCATTAATGCACTGTGCAGAACCTTTAAGATTGCTGTGCAACCAAAAATGTGCACGTCTTAAAACGATTGGTTCGGCTGTGAAGCATGTTCTCCCTCTTGGCAAAGTTACGGATTCCTGTTTGTGATAAACATGGGTGCTGCAAGTGGTGGGTATTGTAATAACCCCATTTAAAAACAGTTACGTTTAATCAGAATGCATCTAACTAATAATTCAAACAAAACAAGTCAATATTTCAATTGTATCCTCAGTTATAGGTCATTGATACCTTGGCGGCACGGTGGCACAGTGGTTAGCACTGCTGCCTCACTGCACCGGCTTGGGTCATTGTCTGCGCGGAGTCTGCAGGTTCTCCCCGTGTCTGCGCGGGTTTCCTCCGGGTGCTCTGGTTTCCTCCCAGTCTGAAAAATGTCCTGGTTAGGTGCATTGGCCATGCTAAATTCTCCCTCAGTGCACCCAAACAGGCACCAAAGCGTAGTGACTTGGAGATTTTCCACAGTAACGTCATTGCAATGTTAATCTACGCCTACTTGTGACACTAATAAATAAACTTAAACTGATAAATTGCAAATATTTTCAATTTTGAAAAATATCTCAAGTTGGGCTCACAAAAGTTTACATCAACTATTTTCTTGTCACTGGCCCTCAGTTGTTATCCCACTTGTTAATTCATGCCCTGATTTGGGGCGGCACAGTGGTTAGCATTGCTGCCTCACAGCACCAGGGAGCCAGGTTCAATTCCTGGCTTGGATCATTGTCTGTGTGGAGTTTGCATGCTCTCCCAGTGTCTGCGTGGGTTTCCTCCGGGTGCCCCGGTTTCCTCCCAGTCTTAAAGACGTGCTTATTAGGTACATTGACCCGAACAGGCGCCGGAGTGTGATGACTAAGGGAATTTCACAGTAACTTCATTGCAGTGTTAACATAAGCCTCATTGTTCCACTGGAGCAAGCTGAGAGGGAGTGATTGGAGGCAGCAGTGCTGGTGAGAGATTAATTGAATTGTTTATTTATTTAATTAGTCAGCTAGTGAGTGTGTTTTTTTTTGGCCTTTACTTTTGCAGTAGTATTTTAAGTTTAAAGTGAAAACTGGAAGTGGGCTGCTAAGGAGTCTGGGAAGGGTTTTTTAAGCGCGCGAAGTATAAAAGGTAGGCTGCAGTATAGAGCGGGCAGCGTCGGGAGTGGGCAGTGTAGTGTGTGGGAAGCAGAGTGTGAGCTATAAGGCTTTGGCTCACAGGGCTTAGGCAGAAAGGACGAGCAGGGGTGAGTTTAATTCATTTTTGCTGTTTCTACCTGGTACTGGCAAGGTATCTAGAGGGGATGGGTGTGCAGGCAGTGCTATGTTCCTCTTGCACTATGTTTGAGGTGAGGGACGACGACAGTGTCCCTGCTGATTACACCTGTGGGACGCGCACCCATCTGCAGCTCCTCCAAAACCGTGTTAGGGAACTGGAGCTGTAGTTGGATGAACTTAGGATCATTAGGGACGCAGAGGTGGCCATAGACAGAAGCTTTAGGAATACACTTACTCCGAGGAATGGTGAGAGGGGCTGGGAGGAAGCAGTCAGTGCAGGGATCCCCGGTGGTCATTCCCCTTAGCAACAAGTATTCCGCTTTGGATACAGTTGAGGGGGATGACATACCAGTGGTCAGCCGCAGTGAGGGGATCTCCAGCACTGTGTCCGTCTCTGTGGCTCGGGAGGGTAAGGGGCAGAGCGGGAGGGCAATAGTTATTGGGGACTCGTTAGTGAGAGGGATAGATAGGCGGTTCTGTGGCAGCAAAAAAGAGACTCACGGATGGTATGTTGCCTACCGGATGCCAAGGTCCGTGACGTCTCGGACCGTGTTTTCTGGATTCTGAAGGGGGAGGGGAAACAGTCACAAGTCGTGGTACACATTGGTACCAATGACATAGGTAAGAGAAGGGATGGGGATTTAAAGCAGGAATTTCTGGAGATGGGCTGGAAGCTGAGAGCCAAGACAAAACATGTGGTCATCTCTGGTACGTTGCCGGTGCCACGTGATAGTGAGTTGAGGAACAGGGAGAGAGTGCAGTTAAACATGTGGTTGCAGGGATGGTGTAGGGGGGAGGGTTTCAGATACGTGGATAATTGGAATACATTCTGGGGAAGGTGGGACCTGTACAAACAGGACGGGGTGCACCTGAACCAGAGGGGCACCAATATCCTAGGAGGGAAATTTATTACGGTTCTTCAGGGGGGTTTAAACTAATTTGTCTGGGGAGTGGGAAAAGGAGTTGTAGTCCAGAAGTCAGTGAGGGTGGTGAGGTATTGGGGACGGTATCAGGGTCAAGGGTGGGTACCGGTAGACAGGAAGGTGGGTTGAAGTGTGTCTACTTCAATGCAAGGAGCATCCGGAACAAGGTAGATGAACTTGGGGCGTGGATTGGTACTTGGGACTACAATGTTGTGGCCATTACGGAGACGTGGGTAGAACAAGGACAGGAATGGTTGTTGGACGTTCCGGGGTATAGATGTTTCACTAAGTGTAGGGAAGCTGGTAAAAGAGGTGGAGGAGTGGCATTGTTAATCAAGGATAGTTTAACGGCTGCGGAAAGACACTTCGAGGGGGATCTGCACACGGAGGTAATATGGGCTGAGGTTAGAAATAGGAAAGGAGCGGTCACGTTGTTAGGAGTTTACTATAGGCCCCCAAATAGTAATAGAGATGTGGAGGAAGAAATTGCTAAGCAGATTATGGATATGTGTGGGGGTCACAGGGTAGTTGTCATGGGGGACTTTAACTTTCCAAATATTGATTGGAGCCTTTGTAGGTCAAATAGTTCGGATGGGGCAGTTTTTGTGCAGTGTGTGCAGGAGGGTTTCCTGACACAATATGTGGATAGGCCGACAAGAGGTGAGGCCACATTGGATTTGGTACTGGGAAATGAACCAGGCCAAGTGTTAGATTTGGTTGTGGGAGAGCACTTTGGAGATAGTGACCACAATTCGGTGTCTTTTGTTATTGCAATGGAGAGGGATAGGGCCGTACGGCAGGGCAAGGTTTACAATTGGGGGAGAGGTAATGATGATGCAATTAGGCAAGAATTAGGGGGCATAAGTTGGGAACAGAAACTGTCAGAGAAAGGAACTAATGAAAAGTGGAACTTTTTCAAGGAACAAATACTGGATGTCCTTGATAGGTATGTCCCTGTCAGGCAGGGAGGAAATGGCCGAGTGAGGGAACCATGGTTCACGAAAGAGGTGGAATGTCTTGTGAAAAGGAAGAGGGAAGCTTATATAGGGATGAGGAAACAAGGTTCAGATGGCTCGATTGAGGGTTACAAGTTAGCAAGGAATGGGCTGAAAAAGGGGCTTAGGAGAGCTAGGAGGGGACATGAGAAGTCCTTGGCGGGTCGGATCAAGGAAAACCCCAAGGCTTTTTACTCTTATGTGAGGAATAAAAGAATAACCAGGGTGAGGTTAGGGCCGGTCAAGGACAGTAGTGGGAACTTGTGTATGGAGTCAGTAGAGATAGGCGAGGTGATGAATGAATACTTTTCTTCAGTGTTCACCAAGGAGAGGGGCCATGTTTTTGAGGAAGAGAAGGTGTTACAGGCCAATAGGCTGGAGGAAATAGATGCTCGGAGGGAGGATGTCCTGGCAGTTTTGAATAAACTGAAGGTCGATAAGTCCCCTGGGCCTGATGAAATGTATCCTAGGATTCTTTGGGATGCAAGGGATGAGATTGCAGAGCCTTTGGCTTTGATCTTTGGGTCCTCGCTGTCCACGGGGATGGTGCCAGAGGACTGGAGAATGGCGAATGTTGTTCCTCTGTTTAAGAAAGGGAATAGAAATGACCCTGGTAATTATAGACCGGTTAGTCTTACTTCGGTGG
This sequence comes from Mustelus asterias, assembly GCF_964213995.1. Classification (NCBI taxonomy): domain Eukaryota; kingdom Metazoa; phylum Chordata; class Chondrichthyes; order Carcharhiniformes; family Triakidae; genus Mustelus; species Mustelus asterias. Next base: position 128,225,590 of record NC_135808.1, on the reverse strand, counting down.
TTGGTAAATTGATGGAAAAGGTCCTTAGAGATGGGATTTAAGACCATTTAGAAAGATGCGGATTAATCCAGGATAGTCAGCACGGATTCGTGAAGGGCAAGTCGTGCCTCACAAATTTGATAGAATTTTTTGAGGAGGTAACTAAGTGTGTTGATGAAGGTAGGGCAGTTGATGTCATATACATGGATTTTAGTAAGGCGTTTGATAAGGTCCCCCATGGTCGGCTTATGATGAAAGTGAGGAGGTGTGGGATAGAGGGAAAGTTGGCCGATTGGATAGGTAACTGGCTGTCTGATCGAAGACAGAGGGTGGTGGTCGATGGAAAATTTTCGGATTGGAGGCAGGATGCTAGCGGAGTGCTGCAGGGATCAGTGCTTGGTCCTCTGCTCTTTGTGATTTTTATTAATGACTTAGAGGAGGGGGCTGAAGGGTGGATCAGTAAATTTGCTGATGACACCAAGATTGGTGGAGTAGTGGATGAGGTGAAGGGCTGTTGTAGGCTGCAAAGAGACATAGATAGGATGCAAAGCTGGGCTGAAAAATGGCAAATAGAGTTTAACCCTGATAAATGTGAGGTGATTCATTTTGGTAGGACTAATTTAAATGAGGATTACAGGGTCAAAGGTAGGGTTCTGAAGACTGTGGAGGAACAGAGAGATCTTGGGGTCCATATCCACAGATCTCTAAAGGTTGCCACTCAAGTGGATAGAGCTGTGAAGAAGGCCTATAGTGTGTTAGCTTTTATTAACAGGGGGTTGGAGTTTAAGAGCCATGGGGTTATGCTGCAACTGTACAGGACCTTGGTGAGACCGCATTTGGAATATTGTGTGCAGTTCTGGTCACCTCACTATAAGAAGGATGTGGAAGCGCTGGAAAGAGTGCAGAGGAGATTTACCAGGATGCTGCCTGGTTTGGAGGGTAGATCTTATGAGGAAAGGTTGAGGGAGCTCGGGCTGTTCTCTCTGGAGCGGAGGAGGCTGAGGGGAGACTTAATAGAGGTTTATAAAATGATGAAGGGGATAGATAGAGTGAACGTTCAAAGACTATTTCCTCGGGTGGATGGAGCTAATACAAGGGGGCATAACTATAGGGTTCATGGTGGGAGATATAGGAAGGATATCAGAGGTAGGTTCTTTACGCAGAGAGCGGTTGGGGTGTGGAATGGACTGCCTGCAGTGATAGTGGAGTCAGACACTTTAGGAACATTTAAGCGGTTATTGGATAGGCACATGGAGCACACCAGGATGATAGGGAGTGGGATAGCTTGATCTTGGTTTCAGATAAAGCTCGGCACAACATCGTGGGCCGAAGGGCCTGTTCTGTGCTGTACTGTTCTATGTTCTTATTTGTGACTAATAAATAAATTTTAAACTTTTAGTTTTGTCATATCCATTGTGGAATATGTTACAGTCCCTGTTCATTCTGTGCAACTCCTAATCAACTTGATTGCCCCACACACAACAGTTATTTATTGAAGCACCTTTTCTCAAATAAAAAATGCATGGCAAATGGCAATAAGATGGGAAGGGGAGAAAGGAGAGTGTGGAAAGGCTTTTAGGTAGAGGAATATAATAAAGCTTCATTATACTTCAACTACAGATTTAGAGATTTAGTTTACAACCCCCCACCCAAATGAAAGTATTAAGTACATATTAATTTACCCAACCACATTAGGGCAACATGAAACCCAGATGGAAATTCTTGGTAGCTGTGCATTATCTAATCTGCCTCAACGAGAGAATGAAGAACTGCACAAAAGGCTTTGTTACACATTTTGCTTTTGACTAGACATGGAGAAGTAGACTATTGTGATTATAATACCATTTTAAGGCATTTTTCTACAGTCTTCAGATAAATTAACCCAAAGATATCAAACTACAGACACTCCCAAACACTTTCTTTACAACCTTAGGGCAGATATCAAATTCAAGTTACCACCAAGTAGGATGCTATTTATTTTACTGGTGACGCAAGCTCCTGATATGCACGTCTCCCAAAACTGATGCGGTCAAGTTTTGGAACAAAAAAAAACCTACCTTCTGGCCCTTTTCAGCCCCAAACCTGAAAACCATTTATGTAGATCCTGGCTGACAGGTGTTTCAACCCCATCTTAGTTCCAGGACCATTCACATCCTCAACTAACAAAAAATGTCAGTTTTGAAATTTTCAATTGACCCCATAGTCTCAACAGCATTTTGGTGGCAGATTGTGTCAGGATTTCCACCACCTCGTGTGTGTAGGCGTGTTTCTTGACATAACACCTAACTAGCCTCGCTTTTTTAAGATCCTTGTTCCTAACTCCCTCCCACCTTTCCCTCGATCTATCCTATTCAATTCTTTAATCATAGAACAATTATAATTACAGTAATAATCTCAATATCTCAGTTAGATTACTGCTCAATCTTCTACTGTCAAGGGAATACAAGCACAGTTTATACACAAATAACCCATTTAGCCCCAGTATGATTCTGGTGAAGCTTTGCAACATCTAATCCAAGGCTAATATATTCTTCCTTGGATCCAGTGCCCATGAACCAAACAAAATTCTCCAGATGCTGTCAAACCAGAGCTTGACGCAACTTAATTATCACTCCTCCTCCTTAGAACATAGAACATAGAACATAGAACATTACAGCGCAGAACAGGCCCTTCGGCCCACGATGTTGCACCGACCAGTTAAAAAAAAAACTGTGACCCTCCAACCTAAACCAATTTCTTTTCGTCCATGAACCTATCTACGGATCTCTTAAACGCCCCCAAACTAGGCGCATTTACTACTGATGCTGGCAGGGCATTCCAATCCCTCACCACCCTCTGGGTAAAGAACCTACCCCTGACATCGGTTCTATAACTACCCCCCCTCAATTTAAAGCCATGCCCCCTCGTGCTGGATTTCTCCATCAGAGGAAAAAGGCTATCACTATCCACCCTATCTAAACCTCTAATCATCTTATATGTTTCAATAAGATCCCCTCTTAGCCGCCGCCTTTCCAGCGAAAACAATCCCAAATCCCTCAGCCTCTCCTCATAGGATCTCCCCTCCATACCAGGCAACATCCTGGTAAACCTCCTCTGCACCCTCTCCAAAGCCTCCACATCCTTCCTGTAATGTGGGGACCAGAACTGCACACAGTACTCCAAGTGCGGCCGCACCAGAGTTGTGTACAGTTGCAACATAACGCTACGACTCCTAAATTCAATCCCCCTACCAATAAACGCCAAGACACCATATGCCTTCTTAACAACCTTATCTACTTGATTCCCAACTTTCAGGGATCTATGCACACATACACCTAGATCCCTCTGCTCCTCCACACTATTCAAAGTCCTCCCGTTAGCCCTATACTCAACACATCTGTTATTCCTACCAAAGTGAATTACCTCACACTTCTCCGCATTAAACTCCATCCGCCACCTCTCGGCCCAACTTTGCAACCTGTCTAAGTCTTCCTGCAAACTACGACACCCTTCCTCACTGTCTACCACACCACCGACTTTGGTGTCATCAGCAAATTTGCTAATCCACCCAACTATACCCTCATCCAGATCATTAATAAATATTACAAACAGCAGTGGCCCCAAAACAGATCCCTGAGGTACACCACTTGTAACCGCACTCCATGATGAATATTTACTATCAACCACCACCCTCTGTTTCCTATCCGCTAGCCAATTCCTGATCCAATTTCCTAGATCACCCCCAATCCCATACATCTGCATTTTCTGCAGAAGCCTACCATGGTGAACCTTATCAAACGCCTTACTAAAATCCATATATACCACGTCCACTGCCTTGCCCCCATCCACCTCCTTGGTCACTTTCTCAAAAAACTCAATAAGGTTAGTAAGGCACGACCTACCTGCCACAAAACCATGCTGACTATCACCTATCAATTCATTACTCTCCAAATAACTATAAATCCTATCCCTTATAATTTTTTCCAACATCTTGCCGACAACAGAAGTGAGACTCACCGGTCTATAATTCCCGGGGAAGTCTCTGTTCCCCTTCTTAAACAATGGGACAACATTCGCTAACCTCCAATCTTCTGGTACTATACCAGAGGCCAACGACGACCTGAAGATCAGAGCCAGAGGCTCTGCAATCACTTCTCTTGCCTCCCAGAGAATCCTTGGATAAATCCCATCCGGACCAGGGGATTTATCTATTTTCAGACCCTCCAGAATATCCTGCACATCCTCCTTATCAACTGTAATACTGTCTATTCTACTCCCTTGCAACCCAGTGTCCTCCTCAGCTATATTCATGTCCCCTTGCGTGAACACCGAAGAGAAATATTGGTTCAATGCTTCACCAATCTCCTCCGGTTCCACACATAACTTCCCTCTGCCATCTATAACTGGCCCTAAACTTGCCCTAACCAACCTTCTGTTCTTGACATACCTATAGAACGCCTTAGGATTCTCTTTAACCCTATCCGCCAAAGTCTTCTCATGTCCCCTTTTAGCCCTTCTAAGCTCGCTCTTCAACTCCCTCTTAGCCAATCTAAAGCTTTCTAGTGCACTACCCGAGTGCTCACGTCTCATCCGAACATAAGCCTCCTTTTTCTTTTTAACCAACAAAGAAACTTTTTTGGTGCACCACGGTTCCCTAGCCCTACCAATTCCTCCTTGCCTGACAGGGACATACCTATCACAGACTCGCAGTAGCTGCTCCTTGAAAAAACTCCACATGTCGGACGTTCCCAGTCCCTGTAATCTCCTAGTCCAACCTATGTTTCCTAATTCTCTCCTAATAGCCTCATAATTACCCTTCCCCCAGCTAAAACCACTGGCCCGAGGTTCATGCCTATCCCTTTCCATCACTAAGGTGAACGTAACCGAATTGTGGTCACTATCACCAAAATGCACACCAACTTCCAAGTCTAGCACCTGGTCTGGCTCATTTCCCAGCACCAGATCCAATATAGCCTCACCTCTAGTTGGCCTGTCTACATACTGAGTCAAAAAACCTTCCTGCACGCTTTGAACAAAAACTGACCCCTCTAACGAGCTAGAGCTATAACAATTCCAGTCAATATTAGTCAAGTTAAAATCCCCCATAACAATTGCCCTATTACTTTCACTCCTAAGCAGGATTGACTCCGCAATCCTTTCCTCAACCTCTCTAGAACTTTTAGGAGGTCTATAAAAGACTCCCAACAGGGTGACCTCTCCTCTCCTATTTCTAATCTCCGCCCATACTACCTCAACAGATAAGTCCTCATCAAACCTCCTCTCTGACACTGTGATACAATCTCTGACCAATAATGCTACCCCTCCCCCTCTTCTACCTCCTTCCCTACTTCGACTAAAACATTTGAACCCCGGGACCTGCAGCATCCATTCCTGCCCCTGCTCTATCCATGTCTCTGAAATAGCCACAACATCGAAGTCCCAGGTACTGATCCACGCTGCAAGTTCACCCACTTTATTGCGAATACTCCTGGCATTGAAGTATACACATTTCAAACCCTGCTCCACCCCACCTCTGCATTGCAGTCCCCCTTTATAAACCTTGAGTTGAAGGTGAACATTCCATTGGTCTGGAGGCAAGCAAAGAAAATGCTGCATATGAAGGAAATCAAATCAAAATAAATGGCTGGAAACATTCAGCAGGTCAGGCAGCATTTGTGCAAAAACAGAGGTCAGGTTGACTTTTCAGCTCTTCAACCTTGGTCAAGAAAACTTTATTTTTAACAAACACCTTTGTGAACCTGCTGAATTTAATACGCATATGCAGAACTTGCTGCCCACAATGGAAGGCAAGACATAGGACAGCTTTTCAACGGTTGACCTCCCTCCTGCATCTGTTTGCTGCGCAATGTAATGAAAGGTACCATTAAATTGCCATGTTTGAGAACAGATACCTGCATTTCCACATTCAAATTTTATTTGGCTAATATGTTTATTGCGAGTGTATATTAAAAGTTCGTTGAAATTTGCATAAATTCCCCACACAGGTGACAAGATCTTTGTACAAGCTAGCAATTCAACTCACTTGCATTTTAATAATGGGCAACGCTTTCTTAAAATCATTTATACTGAGCTGTTAACGTGGTAAAATATCCCAAGGAACTTCACAGGACACTTCAGACAAACTTTGACACTGAACCACATGAGGCAACATTGCATTGGGACACAGTTAAAGAGATGGGTTATTAAGGAGCAGCAGGAGAGAAGTTGAGGGAGGGAATTCATCCAGGGAGAGTTGATGCATCTTTATTTAATTCCCCCTCCCCCCCTTCTCATTTGGGCAATATAATCCTCGTTGGAGAATAGATGCCACCTCCCCTCCAGAACCTCATCTGAGGGGCCATTCTTTATGAACAAACCTGGAAACTAAATATCTAAAACACTGACACAACACCAGGTTAAAGTCCAACAGGTTTATTTGGAATCACAAGCTTTCGGAGCGCTGCTCCTTCATCAGATGAGCAATGCTCCGAAAGCTTGTGATTCTAAATAAACTTGATGGATTTTAACCTGGTGTTGAGACTTCTTACTGTGCCCACCCTAGTCCAACGCCAGCACCTCCACCTCATGGCTCAAAGGAACTGAGTAGCACAGACACTCTGACCGAAACATGCTGAGATTTTCCAGCAGGAATCACTCGAGTCAGGAGCAGCAATCCTGGATGATCTGTTTCCAGATTCCCACACCCACCCAGACATCATGAAAATCAATGGTCATGCTCCATGAAATTACCATATAAAACCAGCCAACTTAAGGGACGTTCACAGATACCTGGTTAAGATTCCCTGTCATTCTCACATAACAGATGCGCCATAGAAAGCATTCTTTCTGGTTGTATCACAGCTTGGTATGGCTCCTGCTCTGCCCAAAACCGCAAGGAACTACAAAAGGTCGTGAATGTAGCCCAATCCATCACGCAAACCAGGCCTCCCATCCATTGACACTGTCTACACTTCCCGCTGCCTCGACAAAGCAGCCAGCATAATTAAGGACCCTACACACCCGGACATTCTCTCTTCCACCTTTTTCCATTGGGAAAAAGATACTAAAGTCTGAGGTCACATAGCAACCGACTCAAGAACAGCATCTTCCCTGCTGCCGTCAGACTTTTGATTGGACTTACCATGCATTAAGTTACTCTTTCTCTATACCCTAGCTATGACTATAACATTACATTCTGCACTCTCCTTTCCTTCTCTATGAACGGTATGTTTTGTCTGTGTTAACACACAAGAAACAATACTTTTCACTATGTTAATACATGTGATAATAATAAATCAAATCAAATCAAAACAACAAGCGGTGTAACCAAAAATCCACATGTATTTGCCCTACAAACCTTCACCAATCCAGGCCACAAAATCCAGTTCCATTCATGCTTACATTTCTTACTCCCTGGTTTGCCCCGTTCCAATTTTGTGGGTGTGGAGAGGATGATTCCCAGTGCTGTTGCCAGGGACATACTTAGACCCTCAGGGTCACACTTTTACACACCATTTGAACAGAATGCACCTCAGGAGCCCACAAAACACAAAGGGTGGAATTCTCCTATTTTGAGATTGAGTGCAGTGGTGGGCAACTCTAACATACCTTTCCCACTGGCCAGAACAGTGGAATCACATGCCAGATTCTGCGCCTTAAACCTCATTAATTACACATAGGCAAATCCCCTCCAGATCTCTGGGCGGGTGAAGAGCTGGCTTGTCTGTCTGCCGTCAGCTGAACAGGTTCGAAGGTTCCCACACCATATTTAAACGCCAATCCAACATACTCATCTCACTCTCTCCAGTCCACCTATCTTCACCAGACCATGCAGGATGTGAGCAACCCAGAGGAGAAAAGCTAGCAGCCTCAATAAGTCTATTCCTCAATTCAACCACCCACCCCGAGCCCATCACCTGCAATGCACCAATACCCCAATTGGACCTCTACTCACCACATCTGGAGTCTTTGTGCATCAACTTCCAGTCAATGATGTGATAGCCTTGGATCTGCCCCCCACCCACTTTCTACCCTTGCAGTTTTGTCAGCACATCTTCCCTTGTTTCAGTCTTCCCTCTCTGCCTTCCATGGCTTGCTTTCACCCACCTCCTTGCCCTTCTGCCTGCCATCACCTTTTGCCCAACACACTCCCCACCCCCCACCATCCCTCCTTCCACATTGCCACCCTTGTCTTCTTCAGGCCTCAGCTCGCATTCCACCCCTGGTCGAACTTTGGACCTTTGCGATGGAAGCTGCACGAGTCCCAAAGCACAGTTCTGTTCAGATAGACACTGGTGTCTGGCAGCAGAGGCAAGGAAACCTTTCTACTCCACAACCACAGGTGCTGTACTCAGTCAACACGGTGAGATAGGAGGTTCCAGGGGTCCAGCAGCATAGTGCTATCCATGAAGACTAGCTCGGCATGGAGATGGATGGCAGAACTGCCCTGGCAAAGCGGTGTACAATGAATCAGGAGAAACACAGCACTATGGCAGAAAGGCTTTGTTGCACTCACTTTGAAGTCTCATACAAACTGAGAACTGTCTTGTACACATCACACTTCAGCAATCGGGTTTTAGACCAATGTAATTTCACGCTGGAGTGACGCAAGATAGGAAGGTCTGATGAGACCTTCTCTGTTTTAGGCATCTGTTTTAACGAGCACTCATGAGATGCAAATCAATGCAAATTGAATTCACCCAGCCGACAGGAAGACCAACTTGCCATTAAACCATCACTGCGATAACTGCGACACAATTTTATGCCATGGGTTTCCGCCTGTTTGACTCCTGCTAGCCATCAAATCCACGATAAGTGGGATCAGAAAATTCTGCCCAAAGTGTTGTGCACTCTTATGATCAGCCAATTTCTTGATTACTAGGAAAAACATAATATGATGCAGACAGATCCTTTTATACATTACCTCTAGAAATAAATTCACATTTCTCGATCACCTTTCACAATGCAAAGCATTTTAGACCAATTAAAGGGTTTTTCTCAAGTATAGTTGCTGCTTTAACTTTTAAAATGCAGCAACTCATTTGAGCACAAGCTCCCACAAATAGTTTATTTTACAGAGGGTGGTGGGGGCCTGGAATGCGCTGCCGGGCAAGGTGGTGGAGGCAGATACACTCGGAACGTTTAAGACTTATCTAGATAGCCACATGAACGGAGTGGGAATGGAGGGATACAAAAGAATGGTCTAGTTTGGACCAGGAAGTGGCGCGGGCTTGGAGGGCCGAAGGGCCTGTTCCTGTGCTGTATTGTTCTTTGACCAGAGAGGCTTTAGGTATTGGGTGACCACGACTGACCAGGCATCTAGGAGAACTCTTCCACCCACCTTTGAAGACCCATGATCTCTTATGGCCCTTAGGGGGCATACAGTTTACCATCTTGATCCCAAAGCCAGCACCTTCAATCTACAGAAGCCCCTCAGCACTGCACCGAAGCATCAGTTTTTATTATGTGCTCAATGCCAGAATACGATAACATTTTGGTCATTCCAATATCCAGCAAAGAAGTGAACAGCCACCTCAGACCATTCAGGTACGCTGTAGATAACATGTACCAGCAGAGCTGCACAATGACACTTTGCTTTCCAACCTATTTTATCTACAAGGGTCAATGGAAACTAAAGGCATGATTCATCAATTACATATCATTCGGTTCTATCAAGATCAAGCTTGGAACACTTGCAGCACTATGAGATTGCAGAAGCATTTACAATGCACGTCACTGCTTCGCCCAACCTAACACCTCGAGTCATAGTTGCATCAGGAAGATTAAAATAAAGATACTATTCTATACTTCTAACTGCGTGTTTTACTGGGACAGGTGAAAATAGCAGATTTGATGTTTGTTCTGTACTCTGGTGTCAGGAATGACCATATCCAGAAAGACAGTGGGGTACGGGAGAATGCCTGTGTTTTTCCGCAAATCACTTCCCTGGAACTCCTGAAGTTAAAAGTGAGTGAGTGAATACAGGTCTTGGTCGTGGAGAGAGACCAGGTTTGATGCCCTCAAAAACCCACTGATGCTCACCAAATGCAGCCACAAGAATGGTCAGCGAGCTCCGAGCTGTGGGTCGCAAGTGAATAAACAATAGTTAGAATCATAGAACCCTTACACAGTGCAGGAAGAGGCCATTTGGCCCATCAAGTCTGCACCGATCACTATCCCACCCAGGCCCTATCCCTTTAACCCCATCTATTTACCCTGCTAGACCCTCTAACACTGAAGGGCAATTTAGCATAGGCAATCAACCTAACCTGCACATCTTTGTGGGAGGAAACCTGGGTGGAACATCCAGAGGAAACCCATGCAGACATGGGGAGAATGACCCCAAATTCAGCTCACAGTTACTTCAAAGTCCTTTATCTCATCGCATGCCACTTGCTACTTGGAAGCACCCCAAATGGGCAGTGAAGAGCAAGGCCGGATTCTACACAAAGCTCAGCTCAAGTCAGGAATCAATTCCACACGCTGGCTAACCCAGGATTCCACATGGGAAGAAAGTGAACTTTGGCAGGGGGGACAGGAGAACAGAAACCACCTCTCCCCAATAAAATTAACAAGTATCCACACATTGGTGTTAGATTCTTAGGCAATTACCCAAACTAGACAGTATTTACAACACACAAACGAGCCATTTGGCCCAGATTGTACAGACTTGTCAAACCTTACCTTGCTTGAAAAAGACATATTAGATGCCAAGTTCATGGTTTAAGTCAAGGAACTAATTGTCCCAAGTGAAGGCTGGACTTGAGCTTAATTGTACGGCATACATGCACCCAACACAGTGAACAAGAGTGAAGTGTTACAAGACAGCAGGATGAAGGTGGAGGGCTTATGGAGAAATGACTATAGGAGAGGCAAAGTGGTTCAAAGTTTGCAGGGCCAGTGAGAGGCAAAGATCAATTCTGACACCAGTCCTGGGTGTCCTTTGTGGGTTGAATCTTTTCAGCAGCTGCTTTCACTCCAAGTAAGAAGTTTAACAACACCAGGTTAAAGCCCAACAGGTTTATTTGGTAGCAAAAGCCACACTTTGTGTGGCTTTTGCTACCAAATAAACCTGTTGGACTTTAACCTGGTGTTGTTAAACTTCTTACTGTGTTTACCCCAGTCCAACGCCGGCATCTCCACATCTTCACTCCAAGTCCCAGAGGAGAGCAGCAAGTTTGCAAATATCAGGAGCTGGTGAAAAGATGATGGCAATTTCAGCCCCACTTTTCCACAATGCAACGCAGTGGAGAAACAATTTCTGTCTGGGAGGTTGTCAATTATCCCCCATGGCCAGGACAGGAAGTTAAGGGAGCATCCAATGTGTCAGTGGTCATGTTTCGTGCCCATCTGTGTGATGAGATCACTTCGGAGTACTGATAAGATGGTGAATGAGAAGGGCAAGGGACACCAGCAACCCTGTACCGATCGTGGTCATGTTGGTTATATCTAGCGCGGTGAGGTCACTTTTGCTGAGACGCAAACACAGAAGTTTGTTGGGGTTATTGATTGCACCTTTGCTTCTTACACCCATTAATTTACTACCTCTGCAACTCACCCTCAAGCTTTCTTATCTACCTTTTTTCCTTGCCTCACCAGCTGCTTTCCTTTGAAAAAATTCTTTCGCTGTTTTCATAATGACCCATGTTGGGCATCATTGTTTGGGGCGACATGGTGGCACTGCTGCCTCAGTGCCAAGGACCCAGGTTCAATTCCAGCCTTGGGTGACTGTGTAGAGTTTGCATGTTCTCTCCGTGTCTGCGTGGGTTTCCTCCGGGTGCTCCAGTTTCCTCCCACAGTCACAAAAATGTCTGGGTTAGGGGGACCGACCGTGCTAAATTGTTCCTTAATGTCACAAGATGTGGAGGACAGAGGATTGGTAGGGTGGATGCGCAAGCTTGTGGGGATAGGGCAGAAGGTGGGCATGGGCGGGATGCTCTGTTGGAGAGTCGGTGCTGATTTGAGGCGCTGAATGGCCTCCTTCTGCACTGTAGTGATTCTATCCTTCCCTAATCCATTCCGTGGCCATTATGTATTTCCCTCTGCCTATATTGCTCTTGTACACTGCTATACCGAGTGAAAGAAAAATAATTGGGCCAGAGACCAATACTCCAGCTCCAGAGATTAAAAGAACTGCAGACAATAAAAAGATTCCTTGAAGGAGAAAGAAAGAGACAAAGATGAGGGCAAAAAGAGGGGAGCATCTTCTTTTTGCTTCAGTGGGAATCTCACTTTGCAGTTTTAAACTCTGGACACAAAGTTACATATACAAAAGCGATGGTAGTTTTTTAAAAACATATGTGATTAATCAACACAAACACTTTTCTCTAGATTCCCAGTCAGAAGAGATGCTTAAATATGTTAAGGTTTGCAATGGGTGTACCATGATTCAAGCTGACCAAATCACCAAGGGTGTGGCACAGTCATCATTTAGGTATGTTAGTCTGTTTCACAAGTGACAAATTCTCAACCCGAGTTGACAATTCATAGATATCAAATACACACTTGCTCTAAACCTGGTGGAGAAAATGTAAAAAATCATAGGATGTAGGAGAAGTAGGCCATTCAGCCCATCAAGTCTGCTCCACCATTCAATGAGATCATGACTTATTTGATATAGTCCTCAGCTCCACTTTCCCGCCTTATCCCCATAACTCTTGATTCCCTTGCTGATTAAAAATCTATCTCAGCCTCGAATATCGCTAACAACCCAGCCACTGCAACCCTATAGAGGAAATTCCTCCTCATCTCTTAAATAGGCAGTCCATTACTCTGAGATTATGCCCTCTGGTCCTAGACTCTCCCATAAGGAAAAACAACCTCTCAGCATCTACCCTGTCAAGCCCCCTGAGAATCCTGTCTGTTTCAATAAGGTCATTCTTCTCAACTCCGATGAGTACAAGTCCAACCTACTCAACCTCTCCTCATAAGAAAATCCCTCCATACTTGGGATCAACTTAGTAAACCTCCTCTGGACTGCCTCCAATACCAGATATATCTTTCCTTAACTAAGGGGTCCCAAACTGCTCACAGTTAAACTGAGATACAATTGAATAGGAGATTTGCCTTGCACCCTGTGGTCATATCAGAGTGTGCGCATGCAAACTTGATGCCAACATGAAGTACTCAAGAAACCGGATTTTTTAAAAATTCCATTCTCTAAGGCAAACATCTTTCACCTTGACAAGCATAAAGTGCATATATTACCCAAAATAGAATGTGATGCGTTACCTCAGATACGAGATGTGGAATTTGTTACAAATGCAAAATAACTCAACCAGAGCCATCCTTCCCTAAAGTTGCTGACAGCTTAGAAATTAAACAGCTACACTCATTCTAGCCATTCCTGTCAACTGTAACCAAGGTAACCACCCTCAAGTGACCCGGAGCATTCCAGTTTTCCCAAATATGGAAAGACAACCCGTCAGTATGACATATTGACTGACCTCACATGGAATTTATACAAATATCAGTACAAACCAATTGAAGAGATTCGCACTGACATCCCCAAGTCTATTGTCTTTTACAATTACTCACTATTTTAGGAAATCTAGTTAATTTAAAGGCTGAATGAGGTTTAAAATTATGAAGGGCTTTGCTAAAGTAGAGAGGTTCAAATGTTTCCAAAGCTAGGGGCCACAAATCTGAATCACCAACGAAACAACTCGACGATGCAGGTAGAATGTATTTCCCAGAGCGGTGAGAATGTGGAACTTGTTGCCAGGAGTAGCAGTTGAGGCAAAGAGCAGAGATGCATTTAAGGGGAAGCCAGAGAAAGACGAGGGAGAAAGAAATCGGAAAAAAACATGCTGATAATGCAAGATGGAGGGGATGGGAGGAGGCTCATGTGAAGCATAAACACTAGCGGGGAGCAGCTGGACTGGAAGTCTGCAGCACCAAAGCAGCCCAATGTAACTCTATGCAAAAGCTCGCTGTGTTGACCTCATTTCTATAGTCTGCTCAAGGGTTGGCCTGGGGCTTGTCAACAGAGGCAATGGATTCCTTTGCTTCCTTCATCAAAAGCAATTTAACTTAAGAGCACATTCACAAACCCAGTCCATCGAACTGCCAAAAGGAGACTACAAATATGCCCGTTTAAAGTATCCAAAGAGGTTGGAAAAATTAAGGATGCGCAAATAGTTGCCTCCTTTGAAGACTGTTTTAACAGCCACTCAGTTGGGTTTCGGTATCAATACCTTTCCAGCCTCTTTGGATATGTGTACTCGTCTCTTATTAGCCATAGGAGTGAAGGTAAAAACTTTAACTTGCAATCAGTGGTTAAGCTTGCAGCAACAAAATAATCTGTTCCCTTTGGCGACGTGAATTTTATTTTAATAACCCAAACTTGATTAAAGGAAAGGCACACTTTCTTTTTCACTAAATATCTCCAACTGATAATATAGTTAAGAGATTTGGATTTTAGACCATGTGTAACTGTCTAACTGCTCAACTTATTAAAGGTCCCTTATTAAAATCAAATGATGGCAAAACCTTTCCAGAAATCTGCCCTTTAACACACACTCTCTCAAGTGTCATCGCATTCTCTCAGATACACAAAAAAAAATTCAATCGCTTAAATCATTGCACCTCCCCTCCGATGCTAAGCATTTTTCCTGGATTTTCCCCTTTGAGTTAGCTTTTACTCTGCTGTTGGTGTTCATTCCAGGATCAGTGTGAAAGATTCAACAGCCTAAATCTCTCTGAACACATTACAAAACAAGCAAGTGTCACCTAACTTCATCTTACTGCCTTCTTGGGGCCTTTATCTGAGCAGGAGATACTCCAGTTGGTCGGATTGCTCAGTGCTCATGGACATCATTCTTCCATGTTCTGAGCTACAAGGTGAAAACAGAAAAATGCTTTTTTTCTACTTTGTCCTTCACCAGGACAAAATTCAAGGTCAAAACCTTGGGCGTGTTAGGAGAATCAATTGACTTACTAATATCCTTTGTGAAAGGATCCTTCATATTTATCCAGTCTGTCTACATGACTGCAATCTCACACCAGTTGGCTCATAACTGCTATCTGAAAAGCCTAATAAGTAGGGTGGGGTATTAAATTCCAGTCTTACAAGCGACACTCATATCCTAAGAATTATTTGTTTTTACATGATGAAATGAATGAAGTAAATAATCTGCACAGAGTAGCACCCTCAATAATGGAGTTCATCATTCTGACCAGAAAAACAAAAGAAGGGTAATGTCTACTGGTGGGAGATGGAAGTCAATATCCTTATAGGATTACCACTATCAGGCAACTATCAAAGCTTCACTGATTTAATTACACAACCTATTGTTAACAATTTCACACACACTGGGTACAAATAGTAATTTCTCCACGTGGTATCAAACCCCTGCAATGGCTTGCTATTTTATTTATACATGCGAGAACTCGGCATTCACAATTGAAAATTGATCCACACAAGTTGAGTCTTTGGTATTTCCTTCCATTAAGCCACTTAAAAACATGTAGTTTATTTAAAAAAAGCTAAACAGAGCAGGTTTCTGGGAACAATCCTGTTTTAAACACAATTTTAAATAGGCAACAGGAAGTTATGATCTTATGATTGAGGGAATTTGATGAGGAAATGAAGTCAGGCAGTTTGAGTCTCCGCAAGGATCATTCGGATCACCGTTCCTATACTATCTCTCCTGCACTGAAGTAATTTTCTCTAGCCTCCCCCCCCCCCCCCCCCCGAGTAATCCCTTTAATAAAAGGGAGTTTTGAACTGGTACTTAAAAAAAGAAATCAGTGTCTGCAAGTAAGATGGAGGAATTTTTGCAAAACCACAGAATAAATTAGTTTTGGGTTCTTACTGTTTTCAACCAAGTCTTAGAACTCATACTGGGATTGCATGGGGTGGAATGGAGCCTAACAGTGGAGAGGGTGGGTGCACTAACATATGCCATGGGCTGATTCATCAATGGTGACAGTACATAACAGAACACTTGCTGCCAGATTAACAAACAGATGTGTACAGAAGGAAAAAGATAACACTCAAATTATAATTTAGGCAAGTGTAATGGTAGCTGGACACAATTCTTGTTATGCTAACTACATTTCAAGTGTGAAAGGAACTCGAAAAATCCACAATATCAGATTTCTGCACATCTGAGTTTGGGCTAATCATGAGATAACAAACACAAACTTGTTTAAAATGCTGCTCCTCTACCCAATGCTTAATTAAATCTACACCAATCATTCCTTTCCACCATGACTCCTTTCATTAAATTCAAAATCTTTGGTGTGATAATACTGTGCCTTGAAGAAATAAATGTATAACATGCTTGTAACATGGTGTGATGATACTGTGCCTTTAAGAAATATACAAGAACATGAAGAATTAGGAGCAGAAGTAGACCATTTGGCCCCTCGAGCCTGCTCTGCCATTCAATAAAATCATGGCTGATCTTTTCGTGGACTCAGCTCCACTTATCCGCCCGCTCACCATAACCCTTAATTCCTTTACTGTTCAAACATTTATCTATCCTTGCCTTAAAAACATTCAACGAGGTAGCCTCAACTGCTTCACTGGGCAGGGAATTCCACAGATTCATAACCCTTTGTGTGAAGAAGTTCCTCCCCAACTCAGTCCTAAATCTGCTTCCCCTTATTTTGAGGCCATGCCCCTTAGTTCTAGTTTCACCTGCCAGTGGAAACAACCTCCCTGTTTCTATCTTATCTATTCCCTTCATAATCTTATGTTTCTATAAGAGCTGCCCTCATTCTTCTGAATTCCAATGAGTATAGCCCCAGTCTACTCAGTCTCTCCTCATAAGCCAACCCTCTCAACTCTGGAACCAACCTAGTGAATCTGCTCTGCACCCACTCCAGTGCCAGTATATCCTTTCTCAAATAAGGGGACCAAAACTGTACACATGCAGGTCATGTTTCTTGTAAGGGGTATATTTAGAATTCAGATCTGGTTTGCAAGGTGCCAATTTGTCCAAGAAATCTTTTAAATTGGTAGCTGGAAGCACAAACTAATTTTACACTTGGAGTGTTTGTTTTCAGCTAAGCTAATAAATTTGTATTTACTTACATTTCCCCAGGGTCTCAGTAGAGTTTTGATTAGGTTGAATGACAGGGATAGAGTCATGTGGTTAATGGGAGGAGCTAAGATTGCAGAGAAGAAATACTGCCTGGACTGCCAGAAAGAAACAGTGGCTCTCTCTCTCTCTCTGAAAAGGCCTCTCCGAGAGCTCTAGGTCTGTTAACCTGAGACAAGTTAGTAAGCCTGTGTTTTGCTGACTAATTTTAAAGAGGGGGCTTAAGTCTATAAGAGGAATATTGCTTGAATTGGAACTCAAAGGTCAGCAGTTAAGAATTGTATCTTGTCTTAAGTGTTTTCCCAATTGTTAAAAAGTTAAGCTAATTCATTTGTTAGAGTTAAATAAAATGTATTTTGATCAAAGCTTTCCGGTGAGCCAGTAGAATCACACCGAGTAAGACATCATACCCTCACATTAATGTCAAAATAGCAAATAGCTATTCTTGTTCGTATTATTTTCATTTATAAGTTCATCTCAACAGATCATTTCTGCTTTAACAAGCACCACCATATAAATGTTGGCAGAATATGGATATTTTCTGTGATGCCAACACAACCAAAGCAGAAGCAACCAAGTGCTCTGGACTATACTGACTGAGCTCGTTTAGTCTGTGAGATAGAAACATTAGTTGTACCCTTTTTTATGTAGTAATTCTCTGTAAATGGGCATCACTGGCAAGCCCAGAACATATTGCCCATCTATAGTTGCCCTCGAGTAGTTGGTCATGATTCTTGCTCTTGAACTGATGCAGTCCATTTGGTAAAAGGTACTTCCACAATCCTGGCAGGTACAGAGTTATAGAACATAGAACATAGAAAGCCACAGCACAAACAGGCCCTTCGGCCCACAAGTTGCGCCGATCACATCCCCACCTCTAGGCCTATCTATAGCCCTCAATCCCATTAAATCCCATGTACTCATCCAGAAGTCTCTTAAAAGACCCCAACGAGTTTGCCTCCACCACCACCGACGTCAGCCGATTCCACTCACCCACCACCCTCTGAGTGAAAAACTTACCCCTGACATCTCCTCTGTACCTACCCCCCAGCACCTTAAACCTGTGTCCTCTCGTAGCAACCATTTCAGCCCTTGGAAATAGCCTCTGAGAGTCTACCCTATCCAGACCTCTCAACATCTTGTAAACCTCTATCAGGTCACCTCTCATCCTTCGTCTCTCCAGGGAGAAGAGACCAAGCTCCCTCAACCTATCCTCATAAGGCATGCCCCCCAATCCAGGCAACATCCTTGTAAATCTCCTCTGCACCCTTTCAATGGCTTCAACATCTTTCCTGTAATGAGGTGACCAGAACTGCGCGCAGTACTCCAAGTGGGGTCTAATCAGGGTCCTATAAAGCTGCAGCATTATCTCCCGACTCCTAAACTCAATCCCTCGATTAATGAAGGCCAGTACGCCGTACGCCTTCTTGACCGCATCCTCCACCTGCGAGGCCGATTTAAGAGTCCTATGGACCCGGACCCCAAGGTCCTTCTGATCCTCTACACTGCTAAGAATGGTACCCTTCATATTATACTGCTGCTTCATCCCATTGGATCTGCCAAAATGGATCACCACACACTTATCCGGGTTGAAGTCCATCTGCCACTTCTCCGCCCAGTCTTGCATTCTATCTATGTCTCGCTGCAACTTCTGACATCCCTCCAAACTATCCACAACACCACCTACCTTGGTGTCGTCAGCAAACTTACCAACCCATCCCTCCACTTCCTCATCCAGGTCATTTATGAAAATGACAAACAGCAAGGGTCCCAGAACAGATCCCTGGGGCACTCCACTGGTCACTGACCTCCATGCAGAGAAAGA
Source organism: Mustelus asterias (assembly GCF_964213995.1). Lineage (NCBI taxonomy): Eukaryota > Metazoa > Chordata > Chondrichthyes > Carcharhiniformes > Triakidae > Mustelus > Mustelus asterias. The sequence continues at coordinate 128,206,759 of NC_135808.1, read as the reverse complement.
CCCCTCCACAGCCACTCTCTGCCTTCTGCAGGCAAGCCAGTTCTGGATCCACAAGGCAACAGCCCCTTGGATCCCATGCCCTCTCACTTTCTCAAGAAGTCTTGCATGGGGGACCTTATCGAACGCCTTGCTGAAGTCCATATAGACCACATCCACCGCTCTTCCTTCGTCAATGTGTTTGGTCACATTTTCAAAGAACTCAACCAGGCTCGTAAGGCACGACCTGCCCTTGACAAAGCCGTGCTGACTACTTTTGATCATACTAAACTTCTCTAGATGATCATAAATCCTGTCTCTCAGGATCCTCTCCATCAACTTACCAACCACTGAGGTTAGACTCACCGGTCGGTAATTTCCCGGGCTGTCCCTGTTCCCTTTCTTGAATATAGGGACCACATCTGCAACCCTCCAATCCTCCGGAACCTCTCCCGTCTCCATCGACGATGCAAAGATCATCGCCAAAGGCTCCGCAATCTCCTCCCTCGCCTCCCACAGTAACCTGGGGTACATCCCATCCGGTCCCGGCGACTTACCAACCTTGATGCCATTCAATAGTTCCAACACATCCTCTTTCTTTATGTCCACATGCTCGATCCTTTCTGTCCACCGCAAACCAGCAGTACAACCACCCAGATCCCTTTCCACCGTGAATACCGAGGTAAAGTATTCATTAAGCAGCTCCGCCATTTCTAACGGTTCCGCACAAACTTTTCCCCCTTCACCTTTTAAGGGTCCTATGCCTTCACATCTCATCCTTTTACTCTTGACATATTTGTAGAAAGCCTTGGGATTCTCCTTAATCTTACCCGCCAAGGCCTTCTCATGACCCCTTCTCGCTCTCCTAATTTCCTTCTTAAGCTCCTTCCTACATCCCGTATACTCCTCTAAATCCTTAACACCTCCTAGCTCTCTGAACCTTCTGTACGCCTCTCTTTTCTTATTCACCAGGTTCATCACAACCTTCGTGCACCACGGTTCCCGTACCCTACCAACACCCCCCTGTCTCATCGCAACGTTGTCATGCAGAGCTCCAGACAAACATTCCTTGAAAATCCTCCACTTTCCTTCGGTACATTTCCCCAAGAATGCCTCCTTCCAATTTACCCGTCTAATTTCCTCCCTGATGACACTGTATTTCCCTTTACTCCAGAGAAACACTTTCCTAGCCTGCCTGATCCTATCTCTTTCCAATGCTATCGTGAAGGAGATAGAATTATGATCGCTATCCCCAAGATGCTCACCCACCGAGAGATCCTCCACCTGTCCAGGTTCATTAGCCAGCACCAGATCAAGTACAGCCTCTCCTCTAGTAGGCTTATCCACATACTGTGTCAGGAAACTCTCCTGGACACACCTAACAAACTCCTCTCCATCCAAACCCCTAGCCCTAGGGATATTCCAATCTATGTTTGGGAAATTAAAATCTCCCATCATGACAACTCTGTTATTCCTACATCTCTCCAGGATCTGTTTCCCCATCTGTTCCTCAACATCTCTGTTACTCAACATCTCTGTTACTATTGGGCGGCCTATAGAAAACACCTAGAGTTCCAAGCTTTTGACTCAATGCTGATAAAGGACCCTCTTATTGAAGAACTGCAAGCAGTTTTAACACAACTGAGTGGCAAGCCTATTTCTAGGGGAAGTTTAGTGTCAACTATGGTGCAGGATTGGCGTTACATGCAGTACTGGTGTGGTGCCATAACAAACTGTGCTGATAGGGTTAAAAAGTAGCAAGGATTTCTTCTCCAGATCGTGATCCTGCTGAAAATATATCCACGTGAATTTAAGCGAAGGACAGGATTGCGTTCATCTATTAAGCCCCTCTCCAAGTTGACACATGCTTTCAGGCCCAAAATGAAGAGTGTCCACCTAGTTTGAAAAGCAGCCTCAAATTTCCACTAAAACTAGGAAGGGGAAATCAGCTAAAACCTAAAAATTAGAGCAAGTGCTCAGATATTAAATTTCACCCACTATCATACTTCAAAAAGCACTTAATTGGCTCTGAAGCACTTTGGGAAAACCTCAAATTGTGAAATGTGCAATACAACTCATATTTTAATAGGTTGTGCAATCAGACACAGAACTTTAATCTGAGCACTGCCACAATCTCACCACTGGGTTGCATTTTTAAATAAGATGTATAGATTGAATGCAGAACGTCATGGCATGTCAATTCAAAATTAATTACATGTTTGTACAAGCTTACAGCAAACGATATCAAAATGCCCTTGTGTACAGAACCACAGAATGCAGCCACTGAGCTCTACCCACCATTTAGTACATTCCCACTGCCTTAAATTGCAGGAATAGTTAGCCTGCCTGTGCAAACATTGGCAAATAATGAAACCACCAACAGTTTGAGGTATTTTGAGTGACACAGCTCCACGAGTGCCTGCTTTATTCTTTGGGGTTACCTAATGCTCCTTTATACTAACAAAAGTGGGAACGTAACAGATGGCAGACAGTGGATTGATATTGTGAATGAGTGGGACTGAATCACATAAGGGGGCCATGTTGGCACAGGACACCATCTTACGCTAGCATTTATCATAGAATCCCTACAGTACAGAAAGAAACTCTTTCGAGTCTGTACCGACCACAATCCCACACAGGCCCTATTACTGTAATCCCACACGTTTACCCTGCTAATCCCTCTGACACTAGGGTCAATTTAGCATGGCTAATCCACTTAACCCGCACATCTTTGAACTGTGGGAGGAAACCGGAGCACCCAGACACGGGGAGAACATGCAAACTCCACATAGACAGTGACTCCACATAGACTGGGTCCCAGGCACTGTGAGGCAGCAGTACTAACCGCTGTGCCACCCTATTTGTAGAACATGTAGTGACTAGTTAGAAAACCAAGGGACACAGGAACATAAGAATGCCCAGGATTGGGAAAGACAACTGAATTCCCATCGGTCATTCCCAGAGACCATTACTTTATGATGGCTATATTAATTTTTCTTCCACATACTGTACTTATGCAACTCTTGAATTCGTTGATACAACCAGACCTCACTTACTGCCTTGGCAATCAATTCCGTATAGTCACCACTCTTGACATAAGAATGGGAGCAAGCTATCCAGCCCTCAAACCTGTTCTGCTATTCAACTGGATCTTAAGTCCAGTTAGCTCTATATCCCTTAACATAGGAACGCAGGTGCAAGGGTAGGCCCTTCAGCCGATTCTGCCATTAAGCTGGATCATGGTTCATTGTCTACCTCAACACCAAATTCCCACACTCTCCTGATATCTCTTCATGTCATTAGTATCTCGAAATCAATCAATCTCTGTCTTGGACATGCTCAATGATTCAGCTTCCCTAGCCCTCTGGGACAGAGGACTGCGAAGAGCCACTACCCTCAGTGAAGAAATTCCTCCTCATTTCAAGCCTAAAATAGCCAGCCCCTCATTTTAGGGCTAAGACTGTCTCCCACCTGCTTCTATAACACCAACCACTCCCCCCCCCCCCCCCCCACCCCCCGTCTACCCTCTTTTGTCCCTTAAGAATTTTGCATGTTTCAATGTAATAACCTGTCATTCATCTCAACTCGAGCGAATATAGGCTCAGTCTTCTCAATCTTTCCTCAGAGGACAGTCAAAACTATTAATACTTTTAGCTAGCAAACATGAATAGATTTTAAAATTTTGTGGGGAAAACATTCCACGTTACTACCACTCCTCTCAGGAAAAAAATATTTCCCAAGTTCTCTCTTAAATGATATGGCTCTAACTTTAAGGTTGTGTCCCACTGATTTAAGCCTGCAGAAGAACATTTCTCAATCTACCCTATTGATTCCTTTCAAAATTCTAAAAAATTGAATCAAATCACCCTCTAATCTTATATTTTCCATGGAATACAAGTCTGACTCAATGTAATCTCCCATGTGACATTTGTCTTTCCTGTGCTTTTTAGGTAGGATGTGAATATTTCGCCCGAGGCTTATCTTGTCCTGCCTAAAAGATTCCAGCTTCTTCTCATAACTCATGCCTAATCCCCACTTTCAATTCAGCTGCCCTTTGCTGCATACTCCAATATTTGGATATCATTCACATAATACAGCAATCAGAACTGGGCAATGTACTCCTGGTGAGGCCAGGTCAGCACTCTGTACAAACTCAACCCCTTCCTGTTCCTTAGATACAGTAAGAAGTTTAACAACACCAGGTTAAAGTCCAACAGGTTTATTTGGTAGCAAAATGCTTTTGCTACCAAATAAACCTGTTGGACTTTAACCTGGTGTTGTTAAACTTCTTACTGTGTTTACCCCAGTCCAACGCCGGCATCTCCACATCATGACTACCTTAGATACAGCCAGAGATCCTCTGTACTGCCTTTGCTGAAGCCATAATTCAATCTGTGGAAGCAGTAATGTATCTCTCAGTAGCTCCCAAATATCATTGGCTATATAAGCAAACCATTGAGCTTATATTGCCATTGTTTGTCCTTCCCAACTCTCTTTGCATTTGTTCAAATGAAAAGAATCTACCATACCCACAAACTCAGCTCCCAAATCTATCCAGGCCCTCAGTATTTGATTAGCCTGTTGCCTTGTTGGGATACCTTCCAGTTTTTCTTTGTTCCTCTAGGGAGATTACATGGCCACAGGGAAGTGTTTACACTGGGTAGGTTGATTGTATAAGTATTTACTCATGATTCTCGTCATATGTGAGGCAGGCTGGATGAAGCAGCTGGACTTTTCCTGCCTGTCCATTTGCTTAAATGTTTGTCAAACATAGAAAACCTTTGCCTCTATACCCATTTCCAAGTCATTCATACATACATGATAAATACCAAAGGTCCCAAGCCCTGCTTCCTGCAGTGATCTCCTAATTAATAAAAAAACTTGAAGACTATGAGACATTTGAAAAGAGAAACTGGCAAAATGAGAATATGTATTGAAAATAAATGTCAAGATGAAATAAGGTGTAATCAAGAAATAGAACTGCACTTTTCATATGAATCGTCCAAGATTAAATATTAATATTAAGTAGATTGTGCAGAAAAGCCTGAGGTGATGCAGTTTGGTAGGAAGAATGAAGGAAGACAATACATGCTAAGTGGTATGATTTTAATACACAGCGATCTGCAAGTGCTCATGAACAAATCTTTACAGGTGGCAGGACAGGTTAATAAAGGATATCGCCTCTTGGGCTTTTTTTAAAAAATAGAATCCTACAGTGCAGGAGGCCGCCAATTGGCCCATCGAGTCCGCACTGACCACAATCACACCCAGGCCCCAGCCTCATACCCCCCATGCATTCACCTTCATCTGGACATGTGCGGGTATGTCACAAACCACAACCTGTACACTATAAATAGGGCCTCTGACAGTAAGGGGCAATTTAGCATGGCCAATCTACCTAACCTGCACATCCGTGGACCGTGGAAGGAAACCGGAGCACCCTGGAGGAAACCCACGCAGACACGGGGAGAATGTGCAAACTCCACACAGACTGTGACCCAAGCCGGGAATCAAACACAGGTCCCTGGCACTGTGAGGTAGCAGTGCTATCCACTGTCACCGTGCCACCCGTACCAAAGCTAGGAAGTTAAGCTAAACCTGTATATAACACTAGTTCAGCCCAGCTGAAGTATTGCCACCAATTCTGGGTATCACAGTTCACAACTGGCATCAGGGCTTTGGAAAGTGTAAGAGACTTATCAAAATGGCTCCAATGATGATATTTTTAAGCGACATGGAGAAACTGAGTGGTTCCCTTAGACAAACACGGGACACGGTGGAGAGAGTACCCTTCGTCGTCCAGTACTTCCCCGGAGCGGAGAAGCTACGGCATCTCCTCCGGAGCCTTCAACATGTCATTGATGAAGACGAACAACTCGCCATGGCCATCCCCACACCCCCACTTCTCGCCTTCAAACAACCACGCAACCTCAAACAGACCACTGTCCGCAGCAAACTACCCAGCCTTCAGGAGAACAGTGACCATGACACCACACAACCCTGCCACAGCAACCTCTGCAAGACGTGCCGGATCATCGACACGGATGCCATCATCTCACGTGAGAACACCATCTACCAGGTACACGGTACATACTCTTGCAACTCGGCCAACGTTGTCTACCTGATACGCTGCAGGAAAGGATGTCCCGAGGCATGGTACTTTGGGGAAACCATGCAGACGCTACGACAACGGATGAATGAACACCGCTCGACAATCACCAGGCAAGACTGTTCTCTTCCTGTGGGGGAGCACTTCAGCAGTCACGGGCATTCAGCCTTGGATCTTCAGGTAAGCGTTCTCCAAGGTGGTCTTCACGACACACGACAGCGCAGAGTCGCTGAGCAGAAACTGATAGCCAAGTTCCGCACACATGAGGACGGCCTAAACCGGGATGTTGGATTTATGTCACATTATCAGTAACCCCCACAGCTTGCCTCCTGATCTTGCAGAATCTTACTAGCTGTTCTGTCTGGAGACAATACACATCTCTTTAACCTGTGTTTAATGTTCCCTCCACCCACATTATCTGTACCTTTAAGACCTGGCTGGCTGTAGAGATTTGCATTCTAATTAGTATTCTGTAACTTGATGTTGTGTCTCTGTGCACTGTTGGAGAACAGATTTTCACTCCATCTGACGAAGGGGCAGCGCTCCGAAAGCTTATGGTATTTGCTACCAAATAAACCTGTTGGACTTTAACCTGGTGTTGTGAGACTTCTTACTGTGGTTCCCTTAAGACAGAGAAGACCAAGAGGAGGATTTATTAGAGATGATTAAAATTGTGAAAAGTTTAATCGAGTAAATAAACAGAAACTATTTACAATGGATATTGAATATTATAAACTAAACCACATTTGCCATCAGGGACAGTGAAATCCTTCAGCGTGTCACCCAATATTTTAATTAATGGTTTACACTGATGGTATCGCACATCATTGACCTCCAAGACATCCATAGAGGTTACAATTACCAGTGGATCAGGATATTTTGCAAACATCCTCAGTCCAGACTTCGTATTAGCACCAATTCCACACGTATGCAACAGTTGCCAAAACCATTCCATATTATAAGCCAGGCTGATTTGCACATCAGGAAGTGGCAAAAACAAGTGAACTAAAGTGGGATCAATAACCTCAGGAGAATATTATCCAGTTTCAGGATTTTCACAGAATAAACTTGGCTTCTAGACTGACATTCAACTCAATTAATGCAACAACAAACTGTACTGATCCAACCGGTTCCTCTCTCTCAACACCTGGCTCATGAACGGATCCATTCTCTAAGCATGACCAAAGAAATGTCACAAGAAAAAGATCAGCTAATCGTGTCAGAATCCAGGGGCCACATGGTTTCTGAATAATCCTAGATTTTGTCCCGACTACAGTTATTTGTTTCAAGAGCTCTCCTCACACACAGAAAAAAGTTTCCACAGTGCAAGGGGGGGCCAGGTGAATACAAGTTAGGTGGTGACAGTCGAGGCATTTATTTTTATTTATTAGTCACAAGTCGGCTTACATTCACACTGCAATGAAGTTACTGTGAAACCCAAGTTCCTGGCGCTGTGAGGCAGCAATGCCATCCACTTGTGCCGCAGCTGAAATTCGAAAGCAGGCTGTAGAGGGACATGACAAAGGGAATGTGGTGGTGGATGAGAAGAGACATCCCAGAGGCCAGAAAGCTCAAAAAGGTCAATCATGGTACTGTAGCTATGAATGACTTTCAAATGTCAGATGAGTAAACAGCAATGGCCAGCTAAGAGAAGTTCGCAGAGGTAAAAATGGGACAAAGCCATAGATGGATTCCATCGTAAAGACAAAAGTCATCCAGCCTTTTGCTGACGATGTGGTGTGTGATTAGGGTCCAAGTGGAATGCAACCAATGGGATAGTTCAATCTTGCTACCCATCTTCCCTCCAAGGCACCCGGATATCCTTACCTAAGGGGCATGCAGTGTCCATCGAGGCCATGACCACTGAGCACCGGAGTAACTGCAGTGTGTGTCAGGGATATAGGAAACATTATTTTTTGATTTAGTACGGTGACTTTGTTTTCAACCATAATTTGAAGTTCATTGCTTGGATCACTTTATAAAGTGTTAAACTGACTTGTGATTGATGACACCTAGGTCACCCTAACTTACATTCAAATAGAATCAAACTCAAAGGACAAAGTTGGCAAGGACTTATGCAGGCAAAGAGGTGGATGGTAGTGCTGCAGATCAGCTGTAATTAATGGAGGTACAGGTAACAGCTAGGACAGTTTTGGTAGGGTTGCTCCTCATGGAACTATAAGATTGTCACTTTTGAGACAGTCAGGAGAGATGTGCTTTCAATGGATAAGTCATTTCAAGCATATTTGATTTTAATCTGCAACTTATTCCAAAATAAGCAGGTCTCCACAAAGATGCTGCAATACATGTTACGGCAGGTAGTGCAGAGGAGTGGCAAGAGGAAAGGGGAAATTTGAAACATTACTGAAGCTAAATGTTTGAAACAGATTGCTCAAAAGTAGCAGTGAAATCACCAAGATTCCAGTAAAACTGAACAATGAATATATAAAATTTCCAAGACATTCCCAGGATCCAGCGGCACAATGCAAGGTTTAGTTCGTCCAGGTGTGGGTTACATCTGGAGACTTGTTAAACACCAAGTACAGGTAATCACAGGCCCAATGGTTGAGACAGCCGTTAAACAAAATTGCACAAGCACGAGTAAATATATGGGTAGCTCACACAACTTAGATGGGAGCCAGGCTGTGTAAACAAACTGGGATAGAAAATGACTGAGATAAATAACTGCAGGATAGGAATATAAAAACAGATGCAAGTCATTCTGATAAAAACAAAATACTCTGAATGCTGGAATCCCAAACAAAAACGGAAAATGCTGGAAAATCTCAGCAGGTCTGACAGCATCTGTGAAGAGGGAATAGAGCCACTATGATAAAAGCAGAATACTGCGGATGCTGGATTTCTCTCTCCACAGATGCTGTCAGAGCTGCTGAGATTTTCCAGCATTTTCCGTTTTTGTGCAAGTCATTTGGCTCTTTGGCATGTTCTACCATTCAATTAAATCATGGCTGATCTGTACATTAACTTCTTTCATTGTTTATTCCTTCACGGGATGATTAAACATCAGTGACAAGACCAGCATTTATTCTTCAGCCCTCACTTATGATCCCAAACCTGAAATGTTCATCAGGTCTTGCTGCATATGCACACGGACTGCTTCAATGTCTGAGGGGTTGCAAATGATACTGAACATTGCGCAATCAGCAGCAAATGTTCGTGTTATGATGGAGGAAGGCCGTTGATGAAGCAACTAAGATGGTTCAGCCGGACATGACTCTGAGAAACTCCTGCAGCGATCCCCTGGGACTGAGATGATTGACCTCCCAACAACTACTTTTCTTTGTGCTGAGTATGACCCCTGATCCTAATCAATGGGGCTAGATATTAAAACAGAAAATGCTGGATAAACTCATCTGGTTGAGCAGCATATGCGGAGAGAGAAACAGTTAACATTTTGAGTCAGCACAACTCTTCTTTAGAGTTAAAGTTGTTTTTATTTCAGATTTCCAGCATCTACAGTACTTGGCTTTTATTTTAGGGATCCTTGGTGCCACACTCAGTCAAATGCTGCCTTGACTGATACCCCTTAATAACATTGCCTTAATAAAAAATCAGGCAATTTGTAATGGAAATTCCAACAGTCTGAGGACGTAATTTCTTTTGGAGAGGGTGGGAAAGTAAAGTGCTTCCTGATCTTAATTCATAATGGCCTACCTCTCATTTTAAGACGGTGTACTCTTGTTCTGTTTTGGATTCCCCCACCAGAAAAAATAAATTTAATTTTAAACACCTCAAATAAACCTTACAAACCTAAGAGAATAAACATTTTTATGCAAAACATGCAGTCTGAATGGTGACTCAAAAATCAATTTCCCCACATCATTTTGGTCAACAGACCTGTTCACTAGATCAACCATTAACATTATTGACTGAGGTGAGAGCCATCCACCATCCTAATTAAAAGACATCCAAAAACACTGTTGACATTCAAAACAAGAGGCCAATGAATGAGTAACCCAATGATGCATTGCATTTGCACTGTTTGAAATAGCAAAGTACTGAACCTGTATTTTAATTAGTAACCTTAACCAGGTCTTGAATCTGGTGACACTGCTGCCAAATACCCATCAATATCCTCATTGTTGGACAGCAATTGTACACCCAAGTTCAACCAGAGGTCACAAATAAAACAGGATTTTAAACTCAACCCTTGACCACCCTTGAATGCACAGGTAGGAACAACTCAACCTTCACAGTTCAGAAGGAGGCCGTTGAGCCCATCAAGTCTGCATTGTTTTCTGAAAAAGAGCATTCTACCTAAACCCACTCCCCACCTTATCAATTTAACCGTGCACATTATTTCTTTTCAGATAGCTATCCAAATCCCTTTTGAATACCTCGATTGGGGCGGCACGGGAGCACAGTGGTTAGCACTGCTGCTTCACAGCTCCAGGGTCCTGGGTTCGATTCCTGGCTCGGGTCACTGCCTGTGTGGAGTTTGCACATTCTCCTCGTGTCTGCGTGGGTTTCCTCCGGATGCTCCGGTTTCCTTCCACAGTCCAAGGATGGCCAGGTTAAAAATTGCCCCTTAGAGTCCTGAGATGGGTAGGTTAGCGGGATTAGTGGGTAAATATGTGGAGGTAGGGCCTGGTTGGGATTGTGGTCGGTGCAGACTCGATGGGCCGAATGGCCTCCTTCTGCACTGTAGGGTTTCTATGATTTCTATGAACCAGTCTTCGCTACCCTCTCAGGAAACTCATTCCAGACTCCAATCACCCCCTCCCCGGGTGAAAAAGATTTTCCTCACATCACTGTTTTGCCCTTTGTTGAATCTGTGCCCTTTAGTAGATGTATTCCTAGAGGGAACAGTTTCTCACTATTTACCCTGTCCATATAAAAAACAAAGTACAGGACAGGAACAGGCCCTTCAGCCCTCCAAGCTTGTGTCGATCATGATGCCCGAGCTAAACAAAAAAAACCTTCTTCCCGTATTTGGATCATATTCCTCTGTTCCCTCCTTATTCATGTACCCATCCAGATGCCTCTTAAATATTGCTAATGTGCCGGCTTCCATCACCTCCTCTGGCAGCGCGTTCCAGGCACCCACCACTCTCTGCATGAGTAACTTCTTCCGCACATCTCCCCTCTCACCTTAAATTTGTGCCCCCTTGTAATTGACACTTCCATCCTAGGAAAAAGCCTCCAACTCTCCACCCTGCCTATGCCTCTCATAATTTTGCCGACTTCTATCAGCTCTCCCTCAGCCTCCATCTTTCCAGTAAAAACAATCCTAGTTTATTCAATCTCTCCTCATAGCCAACACCCTCGAGTCCAGGCAACATCCTGGTGAACCTTTTTTGCACTCTCTCCAAAGCTTCCATGTCCTTCTGGTAATGTGGTGACCAGAACTGCACGCAATACTGCAAATACACTGCGGCATCATGAATACCTCAGGTCTCCTCTCATCCTACTTTTCTCCAGGGAAAACAGATCCAACCTCTCCAATCTAGCCTCATAAGCTGATATTCTTCATACCTGGAATCATTCTTGTGAATTGCCTCATTACTCTCGCCAATGTCTTCACATCCTTCTTCAAGAATGGTGCCCAGAATTGGACCCAGTGCAGCATGAGGCCTAACTAGTGCCTTATACAAATTCAACATGACCACCTTACTCTTGTATTCAATAGAAACATACAAAATACAAGGAGGCAATTTATCATGGCTGATCATCCAACTCAATTGCCTGTCCCCACTTTCCCCCCATATTGTTTGATCCATTTAGCCCCAAGAGCTACATCTATAGAAACATATAAAATATGCCCTTATTAATAAAACCTAGGATACTATACATTTTATTAACTGCTCTCTCAACATGCCTTGCCACCTTCAATGATTTATGATCTTTCTCTACACCCCAGCTATGACTGTAACACTACATTCTATATACTCTCCTTTCCTTCTCTACGTACGGTATGCTTTGTCTGTATAGCACACAAGAAACAATACTTTTCACAATACATGTGACAATAAATCAAGTCAAAAATGTACAATTACAGAGGTCCCTTTGCTCCTGCACCCCTTTGAGAGTTTCCCCCTTTATTTTATACTTTCTCTCCACATTCTTTCTGCCAAAATGAATCAACTCACACTTATTCAAAGTAAAATTCATCTACTACTCGTTTGCCCAATCCACCTGTATGTCAATGTCCTCTCGAAGTTCAAGACTTTCATCACTGTTAACAATGTTTCCAATCTTCGTATCATCTGCAAATTGTGAAATCATAACCTGCACACAAGAGTCTACATCATGGATATACATCAGAAAGAGTGAGGGTCCCAACACTGACCACAGGGAACTCTACGACAAATCTTCCTCCAATCTGAAGAACAACTATTAATCGCTACTGTCCCCTGTCACTTAGCCAATTTTTTATCCAAGTGCCTACTTTTCTTCTTATTCCATGAGTTAAAATTTTGCTCACAGGTCTGTTGTGTTACATTGGCCTTTTGAAAATAATGTACACCACATCAACAGTGGTGCCCTTATCAACCTTCTCTGTTACCTTCTCAAAAACTCCTGCAACTTAGTTAAGCATGATTTTCCCTTAATAAATCTGTGCTGGGTTTCCTTAATGATCCTGCACCTGTCAAAGTGACTCCCGATTTTCCCCCAAACTATCATTTCCAGATATTTTCCTAACAAAGAACAGTACAGCACAGGAACAGACCCTTCGGCCCACCAAGTCTGTGCCGACACATGCCTCTCTAACCTAACATTTTCTCGCCTCTATATGGTCCATATCCCTCGATTCCCTGAAGAACATTGAAGTCAAACTGCTTGTTCTGTAGTTCCTGACATTACCCTTGCACCCCTTTTGGAACAAGGCTGCAAAATTCACAGTTCCCCAGCACCACCCATGTCTAAGGAAGACTGGAAGATCACCACCAGTGCCTCTGCAGTTTCCACGCTCACCTCCCTCAGTATCCTTAGATGCCTTTCATCCAGTTGTGGTACCTTATCAATTTTAAGTAAAAATAGCCAAACACCACCTTCCTCTCAATCACAAATTCCCAAGGGTACCAGTTACCCCCCCTCACCTCAATTTAGGGGGGCATCTTCTTCCTTTGTAAAGATAGATGCAAAGCACTCATTTAATACTTGCAGTATTTCTCCTGCCTTCACATGCAAGTCTCCTTTTTTATCTCCAATGTGCCCTACTCTTTCTTTTAAACATCCCTTCATTATTTACATGTTTAAAGACGACCTTGGGAGTCTCTTTTCTTGCTCCCTCCATGCGTTCCTTTTCAGTTTTTTCTGGCCCTTTGTTGGGTCCATTTATTCATTTGAACAGCCATGGGACAGCATTGATATGAGTTTTTAAATGGTTTTCTTTTATTGAACAGAACTTTTAAAAAATTAACATGACAGAAGCAAAAAGAGAAAGGGGACTTGGGAGACTGGCTTCTACTGCCAGCCCCTGCACCGAGCTTGAACACATTGAACAGATTTCAAAAACAAACTGAAAACACACACTAAAATCCAAACTATATTTCAATTCTTTTCTCATTATTGGAAACGTTTTTTGCAGGCGCTCTCAGTCTAGGAAAACATTCCTTGCAGCTGCTGTTATGAAAAATGTGTTTGTCTGCATTGTGTACCCTTCAAGAATGCAGTCAATTTCTAGCTAACCTTTAGCCATCTGATTCTACATATAGGCAAGTTGGAAACCAATTTTTAAGCTTAGCAGAGTTAGTTGCACAGGCAGAAATATCTTAAAATGAAGTCTTTGCCTAGACTGAAGCAAACAGGACTCTCACTCTTCTACATTCAGCCTTCTATATTCTCCATTGTACTTTCATCTTCAGCTCTATCTCTCATGACCCAGAGTGCTCCAGATTTATTTGCCCAACCTTTCCGCTTCAAGGGAATGATACATGTTGACACTGAATGCAATACTATTTCTTTGAAGGCATTTTCCAGCCACTGTCTTTTCTGCCAATCCAGCTAGGGCTTATATGAAATACCACAAGGAAGTAAAAGCAAAAAAAAACATTGTTATCTAATATTGCTACATAATGATTTTCTATGAATCTCATTGGATTGCATAAGATGTACAGCAGAGAAACAGGCCATTTGGCCCTAACAGTCCAAGCGCTTGCATGTATTCCTCCCATCTGTTTTTAACTAAACCTATCTCACCATAACCATCTATTTCTTCCTCCCAAATGCTTACCCTTAATGTTTGCCCTTAAATGCATTTATACTGTTTGCTTCAACCAGAATGAATGAAGTGAGTCAGCAGCGTCACATTCCAAAACCTCTATCTAAATATTGATGCTAGGCAGCATATAAATACTACATTACTCACTACATCTGCATTTCTTCTCCTTTCCTGAGCATGCTCGATTGGACTTTGCAATTATTAAAAGTACAAGGAAATACAAGGCACACAAGGAAAAGGGGCTGAATATTTAAGATCTCAACTTGCAATAAAATTTGACAAGAGCTGGAAAACAAGATCTCCAAGAAAAAGCTATTACACTGTTCATTTACAATCCAATAAAAGGTTTTCAAGCAGGACAAACAAAGCTTAAACAGGATCAGTGTAATATTCAAGTCTAAGTAGTAAGAGCTGACCGTTATCCGAAGTTCCAGGCACAAAATCTTTTCCTTAGAAACAGGATGCAGAGGATTTCCCTCATCGTCCATGTAGCAGCCTGATTTTGGTGTACAAAACCTTCCATCTGCCAGTTCCCAATTGCACCACTCACTATCAACTGACAGCAATTTTGTTTAAAAACCAAAAGCTGTTCCTCGATGACGACAACTTCAGCAATATTATACTGCAAATGTAGGGACTCGTGGCTCGATTCAACAGGAAGAGCACAAAACAAGTTGCAATCTAATACAAATACTAGAGCCTAAACTTTGAGTTAAACAAAAATAGGATAAAGAAAATGACAATTATTAACTGAATGTGCCAGATGGGGTTACAGATTCAGAGAGGATGTGAGATACGCCCATGGACAGCTCTTCAAGTGAACCATGTGGCAGAGAAATGCAGGATGTACGTATATCAGTATTCCCAAAGGAGTTTTGACCAAATAAAATTCCACTTATGCATACTGAGCATTTCCATGTCTGAAATAAAGCCCAACTCTGAAAGAACAAACTGCAGCATCTTTCACAAAGTTTTTAAACAGCCCATGAAGTATTTGTGAAGTGCAGTTACTGTAGTAATGTAGAAAATTCAGCAGCTAGCTTGTGTACATATACACCCTAAGAACAGCAATGAGTTAAATGGCAAGACACAGGACACCATGAGAATGCCCTTAATAGTGTACACATACTCCCTGAAGTCTTCAACATCCTCACAAGAGAGTCAGCGAGGCCTTGTTTCAATGTCCCATCTACGAGACAGTGCAGCATTCCTCACCATTTCAGTGAAGCAAAAGCCTAGATTGTTGGTTCAATCCCTACCTCAGGATTCATTTCAACAATGGACTATTCAGGTTGCAATTATTGGAAGTGCTGTGTTTCAGATCAAGATCTCCTCTTTGGATGGGCAGGTAAAATCCCATGTGGATGTATTGATGATCGAGACACCATTCCTCCCTCAACCAGTGCCAAAAAAGCAAGTAATTGATTTACTGCCTCTCTGTTTGTCTGCTTGACTGCACATCAATTGGGACATGAATTGCTTGGGGATATTCAGGTTCTCTCTTTACAACAGATTTCTTCAAATGTCTTCTGCATAGTGTATTCAAAACTACTATAAAAGTTTTATTCTAAATGGAATGATTACATGGCTAAGAGCGCCTGTCTTCCCTGAAATTGATGTGGAAGGGCTTAGAGCCTCGAAAGCTTGTGTGGCTTTTGCTACCAAATAAACCTGTTGGACTTTAACCTGGTGTTGTTAAACTTCTTACTGTGTTTTCCCTGAAATTGTCAGTGGATAAACTACCAACTGCAAACTTAAGACACATCTGGCATGTGGGAGTCTTTTAAGGAACAGTTGTTGGGCTACAGGACAGGCATGTGCCTGTTAAAAAGAAGGATAGGAAGGGTAGGATTCGAGAACCGTGGATAACCAGGGAAACTGAGGGACTGGTCAAAAAGAAAAGAGAGGCATATGGTAGGTCCAGGCAGCTAAAAACGGAGGGAGCTCGGGAGGAGTACAAAGAAAGTAGGAAAGAACTCAAACGGGGAATTAGAAGAGCAAAAAGGGGTCACAAAATGTTCTTGGATTAAGGAGAATCCCAAGGCATTTTATTCATACGTTAGGAACAAAAGGGTTGTCAGGGAAAAAATCGGACCTCTCAGGGACAAAAGTGGGGAATTATGCTTGGAACCCAAAGAAGTAGGGGAGATCCTAAATGAATACTTTGCGTCGGTATTCACAAAGGAGAGGGATGTGTTGACTGGGTGTGTCTCAGAGGGGAGTGTTGAACCGTTGGAGAAAATCTCCATTACAAAGGAGGAAGTGTTAGGTTTGTTAGAGAATTTAAAGACTGACAAATCCCCAGGGCCTGATGGAATCTATCCAAGGCTGCTCAGGGAGACAAGAGATGAAATCGCTGGGCCTCTGACGCAAATCTTTGTCTCGTCACTGGACGCAGGTGAGGTCCCAGAGGATTGGAGGATAGCTAATGTGGTCCCATTATTTAAGAAGGGTAGGAAGGATAACCCGGGAAATTATAGGCCGGTGAGCTCTGCTGTTTGTGATTTATATAAATGATCTGGAAGAAGGTGTAACTGGGGTGATCAGTAAGTTTGTGGACGACACAAAATTGGCAGGACTTGCAGATAGTGAGGAGCATTGTCAGAAGCTACAGAAGGATATAGATAGGCTGGAAATTTGGGCAAAGAAATGGCAGATGGAGTTCAATCCTGATAAATGCGAAGTGATGCATTTTGGTAGAAATAATGTAGGGAGGAGCTATACGATAAATGGCAGAACCATAAAGGGTGTGGATACGCAGAGGGACCTGGGTGTGCAAGTCCACAGATCCTTGAAGGTGACGTCACAGGTGGAGAAGGTGGTGAAGAAGGCATATGGCATGCTTGCCTTTATAGGACGGGGCATAGAGTATAAAAGTTGGGGTCTGATGTTGCAGATGTATAGAACGTTGGTTCGGCCGCATCTGGAATACTGCGTCCAGTTCTGGTCGCCACACTACCAGAAGGACGTGGAGGCTTTGGAGAGAGTATAGAGGAGGTTTACCAGGATGTTACCTGGTATGGAGGGGCTTAGTTATGAGGAGAGATTGGGTAAACTGGGGTTGTTCTCCCTGGAAAGACGGAGGATGAGGGGAGACTTAATAGAGGTGTATAAAATTATGAAAGGCATAGATAGGGTGAACGGTGGGAAGCTTTTCCCCAGGTCGGTGGTGACGTTCACGAGGGGTCATAGGTTCAAGGTGAAGGGGGGGTGGAGGAGGTTTAACACAGATATCAGACGGACATATTTTACACAGAGGGTGGTGGGGGCCTGGAATGCGCTGCCAGGCAAGGTGGTGGAGGCGGACACACTGGGAACGTTTAAGACTTATCTAGACAGCCATATGAACGGAGTGGGAATGGAGGGATACAAAAGAATGGTCTAGTTTGGACCAGGGAGCGGCGCGGGCTTGGAGGGCCGAAGGGCCTGTTCCTGTGCTGTATTGTTCTTTGTTTGTATGTAAATTTACAACTAATTCAACATTATTTCCTTTTGCATATTTGGTTTGGACTGTTGCAGTTTGATCAGGCAAGTTGTGTCTTCTGATTAAATGAACTGGAATGCATTATTAAACCCATGAACACCACATACCTCAAGAAGAGACAGATACTACCCCTTTCTGCCACCCTCCCATAGCATCCACTAGGCAATGACTTGAGATGGTTAGCACGGCTGCCTCTCAGTGCCAGGTTCAATTCCAGCCTCGGCTGACTGCCCATGTAGAGTTTGCGCAATCTTTGCATGTCTGCATGGGTTTCCTCCGGGTGCTCCAGTTTCCTTCCACAGTCCAAAGATGTGCAGGTTAGGTTGATTGGTCATGCTAAACTGTCTCTTGGAGTCAGGGGGATTAGCAGGGTAAATGCATGGGGTTACGGGGTTAGGACCTGAGTGGGATTGTTGTCGATGCAGGCACGATGGGTCGAATGGCTTCCTGCTGCACTGTTGGGATTTTATGATTATGGAATGAAAATTGCAACTTCAAGAGTAAGCATGAAATTCGAACAGTAAGCAACATTGTGAAGTATATTAATTAAGCCTCAACCAAATTTTAGTCAGCTGAAGCTAAACATTGGAATCATTAGTATCCAGTATCATTCCTGAGCTCATAACCAAGGGACAGTCATTCGTGAAGCATCTCAAGATGGTCTGACAAAGCATTTCCTCCAGTAACCCATGCAGTCCCAGAGCAGTGATTGCCTTCAACAACAAGCTTCCAAAAGTGCTAACAGTCACGAAAGGATTCCCCTGATACTCGGAGCTCAACTTTTCAGGTGCTCCTTTAGTGGAATGAGGCTTTAATGTGGAGGGCAGCCACTCATTTTTGTTCTGGCATCTACCTTGCATGTTTAAACCATGGCTGTACGGAGGTCTGGAGCTGATTGAAGTGTCAGTAAGCAGGTTACTGGCAAGCGGGTGTCACTCGATAGCATTGTTGGTGATTCCTCCCATAGGTTTACCGAGTCAGAAGTCCCATTCTCGAGACTCGAGCACAAAGTGTGGTACTGTCAGTAGCACGGTCTTCCTGGTCCAACTTTAAACCGACATATATAAAGATCAAAGGATCTTTTATTACTAAATAAATGAATTATCCAGTCATTATCACATTGTGGAACATTGCTGTGCACAAATTGACAGTTACAACACAACACTTCATTGGCTGCAAAACATTTTGGAATTTTCCAAGGTTGTGAAAAACATTATGTAAACGCACAATGCCAAGTTCCATTCCCTTAAATTTTCATCCCAAATATATTTAGTGCATCTAAAAAGGTTAAAAAATTTAAGAGCAACAGAGAAACAGGCTAAAAAAAGACAATGGGGAAAACTGCAAATTCAGCTCAACACAACAGACCGAATGGTCACCTTCCTTGTTGCATCATTCTATACTTGTTTCACCCTGCACTAAACAAAAAATCAGTGTCAAACATAAGCTTCATAGCACTCCTGTGAAGCATTTTACAATGTTTTACTCGTTAAAGATACGATATAAATGCAAGTTATGTTGTTGAATGCTCTCCTTCAAAGGAGTCACAGAATGTGGGTGGCACGGTAGCACAGTGGTTATTCACTGCTGCTTCACAGCGCCAGCGACCCAGGTTTGATTCCCAGCTTGGGTCACTGTCTGTGTGGAGTTTGCACGTCCTCCCCGTGCCTGTGTGGGTTTCCTCCGGGTGCTCCGGTTTCCTCCCACATTCTGAAAGATATGCTGATTCGGTGCATTGACCGAACAGGTGCCGGAGTGTGGCGACTAGGGAAATTTCACAGTAACTTCATTGCAGTGTTAATGTAAGCCTTCCTTGCGACTAATAAATAAACTGAATGCATTGTGAATGATGCATCAATCATACACTTAGAATCATAGAAACACTGAAGAAGGCTCTTCAGCCCATCTTGCCAATGCCAACTCTCAGAGAGAAGTCTCACAACACCAGGTTAAAGTCCAACAGGTTTATTTGGAATTTCGAGCTTTCGGAGCACTGCTCTTTCATCAGTTGAGTGATGACAGACCTCTGCAGATTCCACTCACCTGATGAAGGAGCAGCACTCCGAAAGCTCACGATTTCAAATAAATCTGTTGGACTTTAACCTGGTGTTGTGAGACAAAGGATATGATTCTGCCCATCTGAGTCCAACACCAGCATCTCCACATCATAACTCTCAAAGAGGTATCCAATGGGAGTCTACTCCCAGCTTTCTCCATAGTCCTGCATTTTTTTCCTCATTCATGTGCTAATCCAAATTCCTTTTAAAAGTTAGAATTGAGTCCACCTCTGCCACTCTTTCAGGTGATAAATTCAACCCTTAGGCACAACGGGATTGTACAAATAATTCTTTTCGAAGAATGAATCAGTGTCTAGATCAAAGATTTAAAGCGTGCATATCACGTTACATAAATACAGAAGATTAGTCACAACAATTAGCATCAAACCCAACTTCAGTCAAACAATGAGCATTTTGTAACAAGCCAACTGAAACATCCAAACAGGAACATTAATGTTTAGAGAAATTGAGATAATTTCCTTGACTCTCTGTCTAAATGTCCTTTGTACTCGAATGGGGGAGGGTGTAGAGAGATAGGAAAGAAAATGAGTTAGTGTCACCTATCACTGTTAACCTCAATTTGTGATCCTTCTCCAATTTACAACCCATACTGCCCAAAACTTAACACCAGTTTCTCTCACCCCACCTGTCACAGTAACTTCATTGCAGTGTTAATGCAAGCCTACTTGTGACACTAATAACATAAACAAACTTTTAAAAGGTTCAGGTTTCAAACTTGGTGCCTAGCTTGAAGTGAAAGGTCTGAAACCTGAAGCAGGCAAAAGGAAGGTCACCAGCTGATCTGAGACCCAGTGACCCAAAGGAAGGAAGT